>NW_007728166.1:130434-137328 GCF_000696425.1 Galeopterus variegatus | reverse complement strand
AGCGCCGGGGCAGACGCGCGCTCCGGGCCCCGCACACGCTCCCTGGCCGCCGTCTCCAGGGTCGCGCCTCCCTGGCGCGGGGGCCCCAGCGCCTTTCCTCCCTGTCCCCGCTGGCCGCTGCCGGGCCTCCCAAGCTCCAGCTGTTTTTGGCCTGTGAACAGCTGCACCCTCAGCTGGGGACCAGAGAGGGCCCAAGGACGGTGACACCGCGCGGGGAGCCGCCCCAAAGGGGTTACTCACCCTACCCCCTCGCCCCGCAAACGATTTTGACCCACGGCACACGGGGTCCTCGTGCGTCCGGGCTCAGCCAGCCGCCTCTGCAGCTCCCAGCCCTGCGCGGCTTTGGTCCCAACCTCGGTGGCCGTTGGACCAACCCGGGGACAGACGGAGGGAACCCCCCACGGGCCCGCAGTCCCCCCTCTCCTCCCAGAACAAGTCTTAGGATCGCACAGGCCTTGGGGCGTCGTTCTTCGTTGTGGCAGCCTGTGGCTCTTTCAAAAACATGGTGGGGCCTGCAAAACGCGTGTTTTCCCGACTTTTCCCCTCCACGCGCGTAACCACGGCCCTGCATCGTCAAAAGGGACGTGAAGGAGGCCCGTGGTAAGAAGACTGTGCGGAGTGGCTGCCAAGCGAAGGGCCCCGGCTTCCAGAGGAAGAATTTTCTTCCTCCATGTGGATGGAAAGTGGCCCCCATGGGTCCAAGCCCGTGTTTTTCTTGGGCCCGTGCGCTCCGACCGCCCCCGCCGCAGGGACGCGGACGGCTCGGCTGAGGCTCTGCCTGCTCGGCCGGCTGCAAACAACCCCTTCCTCTCCCGCCTCCTAGGCCAGGCGAGTGGGCCTACGACGGGCTGCAGCGGGGAGGGGAACCGGAGAGAGCTAGCCCCCATGTACTCCGAAGCATCGCCCCACATGAGTTCCCTGGACCTGAGAACCCAGCGCGTGCTGAGTCTGCTGACCGCTTTGGAGACTGGACTGGATTTTCGTTGCCTCCGGCGCTCGACAGGTGCAAAACGACGAATTCCAAACCTGGGGAGCAAGGAACCATAGGATCCGACGGTGGCCGCAAGATCCCGTCCTGGGTCTGACCCCGGCCCAGCGTGAGCCATTTCGTCGTCGCCAAACGAAATCAAGCCCCCCGTGCCAGGACAGACGGGCTCTGGCCCCAACCCCGACCGCCTGGGGACCTATCCCCGGGCTCACGCCAGCCCCTCGGGCCATTTCGAAAGAAAAGACGGCGAGGTCCCTTACTGAACATTTTTGGAGAGCCTGCGCCTCAGAGTGGCCGATGGCCGGGGCCAAGGCCCGCGCGCCCTCGGACGGGCTGGCATGAGCAGCACGACTGGAGCAAAGCGGGGGAGCCGGGCCTCGCGCGTCCGACCTCCGGGAGCTTCCCCGGGAAAGGCCGAGCGCGTCGTGGCCAGGTCGGGCCCGGGGCAGGGGCAGAGGACGCGTGCTGCCCTCGAGGGGCTCTGGGGACATGACCAGCTGCTTCTGGGGCTGTAAATTCGATTGGTCGAGTGGTTTCGGTTGGCACCCATGCTCATCACTTGTCTCTCCGCCTGATTTCTCCCTCTCACCCTACAGCGGGTTTACAAACGGGTTTCCAGAGAACGGGCTTTTGTGGGTGCCGGCACCTAGCCCAGGACCCGGGGCGGCTGCTTTCCTCGGGGGGCGCTCGCTGCCCGTTGGCGCCGGAATCAAGGGAAGGGGGTTGCTGGCGCCTGGGTCCCCAGCCGGAGGTCTCGGGGGTCGCGGGGCAGGAGCAACTTCGGGAGCCGCCGCTAGTTGGCGCCTGCGCGCTGCCAGCTGAGGACGCGCCGGGCTCGACTGCGCACAGATGCGTGCCAGCTGCGGTCTCCGCGCCCACCGCGCGCTGCCTCCTGCCAGCTGCCCCTTCTGGACGGACGGCCAGTAATGTTCTTCACCATCTGTACAGCCACGTCTAGGCTAGGATAAACCGATGGCGTAGTGTCAGTCCGAAGGCCGCCTTCCCCACCCCTGATGGACGGACGCTTTCTGCCTTCACATCTCCAGACACCGGAGCGTCCCTGTGCCTTCCTATCAGCAGACCGTTTTCCACACCAGAAATGCACACTCCTTTCCCGTCCCATTCTGGGAAGTTGCGGGGGCGGGGGGGCGCGCAGAGAGGAACAGGCGAGCTCCTTCCCAATTTCCAGCGATCGCCAACCTGCTTCCTCCTCATCCCTGGCGACAAACTCCCATTCCCCCACCTAGGACACCCAGACACTCCCTCCGCTCTCCATCGTTTGTGGACAGTCGTCTCCTCTCTCTCTTCCAACGGAAAAACAGCCCGATCTCTATCGAATGGTCCCCACCCAGGAGCACCCCAAGTTGTCCAGCAGTGTGATGGAGCAGAAGTTCAGGGTACCTCTCCCCCACTTTGGCCCAGAGCTGGGTAAACCAGGACCCTATCTGGGACCTCTGTGGCCATCTCCTTTGCTCCAGGGAAGGAATCCGCCGCTGGAGGGCATCTAGGAGTGCACTCCAAGTTCGTTTTTGGCAGTGAGGTGCCAACTGTGTCTCCCATGCTGGCTGGAGAGCGTCTAAGGAATGGTCTGATTCCTGAGGAATCCCCGGGGCCTGGGGAGGGGTGGAGATCCCCCAAGTGTGCCAGAAGAGGGACAGGAATGCTCTGGAAACCCTTCTAAGAGGTCCACAGGCTGCGGAAGGAGCTTGGGTCTGCAGTCCCACTTCCTGAGTTTGTCGTCTTCCACCTCCCCCAGCAATCTAGGGGAAATTGCTTAAAACCTCTCCCAGCCTCATTTCTCTCATCTGTATAGTGGGAGTAATAATAGTGGCCTCCTCATAGAATTGTGTGTAAAGTGCTTAGCACAGGCCTGGCACATAGGGTGTGCTCCATCCACTCGAGCTGTCACCGTTGTTAATATGAAAAAATTAAGGCCGGTCACCCCTTGTCGGGGGCCTTTGGTAAGTCCCTTCCCCTCTCTGGGCCTCACACTTCCCATCTGTGAAATGTCCAATTCTCATGTTCAAAGCTTGCCTGGACTCAGAGCCTAGACCATGGCTGTCCTGCTCCCCTTGGTTTGCCTAGGGGCTTCCTGGGGGAGCTAAGGATGTCTGTAACCTGCCTCCTGGCAGAGTCAGCTCATGGGAGGGTTTTTAAGCATCCATCACAGGGTTGCCCCAGCCTGGGTCTTAAGAATGCCCCTTCCCCCTAGGCTCTCAGACCTTCACTCTGGAACTCCACTGGCCCCCATCCCACCACCCTCCCACAGCAGACACTTGCCGAAGTAGCAACTGGATCTCAGCGGACACTGTTAGCCCCCTGTCTCCTACCCAGCAGGTGCCTGTTTCCTTTATCTATGAGCCTCATAGGAGCCCAGTCCAGTCAAGAGAGCAGAGGACTCTTCTAGAACTGAGCATTTTTCCCAGTCTGGCTTCCATGCTCCACTCCAGAGGGACCCATGGGGAAACCTCTCTCCTGCCTAGTGCCCTGTAACTCACAGAGGACATTCTTGTCCCTCACGGAGCCTCAATTTTCTCTTTTGTCAATGGAGGTTGTTCTAACTGCTCCATTTCACAATCAGAGGGATTAAAGATTCCCTCTAGGAGGTGGGGGGCGGGGACATTGCATTTCACTGTATCTAAAATGCCATCAATTGTTTGCTGTGAAAGAAAAGGAAAGAAAATGCTCCTAAGTAAACTAGGTCTCTTCTGAGTCCCAGTTTCAGATATATGTATCTCATATCTGGATACACATGCACATGAATAAGTTAGAAAACAGCAGCGAAAAATGATAATACATCTAGGTCAAAGGGTTGTCTCCTGCAGGGCTGGGGTCCCCCACCTCAGAGAACCCAGCTGTGGGGCCACTGCTTCTGCTCAGCCTCTGTGGAAGGATCTAGCACGTGTGGGAGGACAACTGTGCTTCTCGAATTACAGAGACTAGGAGGGGAGGGAGAGGGCACGGGGGAGAGCGTGGTTGTTAGGACGCAGCTACTGGCTCTGTCCCTGCCTCCCTGGGTGACTTTTGCCCAGGGCCTGCACCCCTCTGAGCTGCTGCATCTATCGCCCGAGAAGTGCCAGGAAATGCTGTGTTTCCCTCTGGTCTTCAGTGTCCCCACCTCAATGCTAGGGGTGAGCATTAGGCGCCCAGGGCGGACCCCTGCGGGACAACAGACAGGTTTTGCTGAGACCTCGGCCAGAGCCACGGCCCATCCTCCACACCCAGCGCCTGGCCACCTCCTCGGATGGCACCGGCTCCTGTGCCAGCGCAGCCTCAATTCCCCTCACGCCCACCCCCACCCTGCCAGTGGCCGTGAGAGGGTGCGCGGCTTTGAAGATGGGAGAGAGAGTGGGGGAGAGATGGAGGGAGGGAGAGATGGGGAGATGGAGAGATGGAGGGAGAGAGGCAGGGACAGACGGAGGGAGGGAGGGAAAAGAGAGAGAGAGGTGGTCCCAGCACGAGCTGAGCTGAGCTGAGCTGGACGCAGAGCAGAGAACTCAGGCTCCGTCAGTAGCCTGGGAAGTGGGTTCTCCTTTTGGATCCCGTCACTTGGTCACTTGGGCGGGTCTTCCTACCACCCTCCCTGCTCCTCACTGTTGTCCTGTATCAATCGGGGAAATAATTCTAGTGAGAATTGTTTGGTCTATGACTTTGATTAATGGCCCTAATTTTTTGGATGGCTGCTGTGTGGTGGGAGTTTTCCCCAAGTTATTGCTGTCATGGTGCCTCGGCAGTGTAGAGATTTTATTCTCTCCATTTTACAGATGGGGAAACCCAGGCTCAGAGAGTAACGAACTTCCCCTCCCTGGACCTCCAAGCCTGAGAGTTTCAAATAAGCAGTCTCAGGAGCCCCTCCAGCAAGCAGACTCCTTGATCTGGCTGGTGCCCACTTTGCTGGCTGGTCACAGAGCTGCAGACTCTCCATACAAAGCAGTGGGTGGGTGCAGAGCTACCTGCTGGCAGAGCCATGGAATCCAAGGACTCTTCTATTGGGGTCCTGGGGAGTGGTGAGAGGAGTTGGGGTAGCTTGAGGCCCAAGGGGGCTTCTGGGAAAGACGTACCCTCTCCCCAGCCCCAGGATGGGGCTTCTGCTCTGGCAGGCGGGGAGAGAAAGGTCTCCTCTGAGTGGCAGTCGCCTCTCACACATCCCACACTTAATGCTCATTTACACCTCACAGCATTCTTATGAGGTAGGTTCAGTTATCACCCCCATTTGACTGGTGAGAAAAATGAAGCAAAGAGAGGGTAAGTAACTAACTTGCCCAAGGTTGCACAACTGGGAAACCTAGAGCTAGGATCCCAACCAGGCAGGCTGGCCCCAGAACCCACATTCCTGACTGCTTCACTCTGTTCTCATGGACCAGAATCAGATGCTTAAAGTTACAGTTATGAACTAGAGTTGTAATCCTGGCATAAGAATCGTGGGCTGGGTTCAGAATTTTACAGGTCAGATTCAAGAGGGCTCTGAGATATCAAATCCAAATCCCCGTTTATAAAATGGTAGAACCAAGGCCTAGGGAGGGATGGGGTCTCACTCAAGGTCATAGCCTAGGCCAGGGCGGAGTCTGGACCCCCTTCCCCTCCTATCCCTTCCCACTGACTCTGGGTCCTGGTGCCTTCCTTTCCTGGCAGGCCTTCCTCTCCCCATTGCCCACCCAGCAGCTCCCGGGCCCAGCCAGTCCCATTAGGGATTTTCCACCTCCCCCCAAAGGTCCTAATGACTGTCAGTCCTTGTGAAGCTTTAATTAATCTCAGAGGCCAATGGCTTGGAGGAGACTGGGGGCTTTGGCCTTACGCAGATGAAGATTACAGCTCCATTTCATGTGGCGGTGAAGGAACGCCTTAGACATTCCTGCCAGCAATAAAAGCCACATGGCTTTCCAGCGTCGCCCTTGGAAAAGAAAAAAAGCGCAGCCCTTTGCGGAAAGAAATCAACTATGTGCTGTATGCATGGCATGAGATAAAAACGGGCATAACGAGGTGGAGAACAGTCGGTCTTTTATGCTGCCTCCGATGGCTACTGAGAGTGGCAGGGCCCAGTGGTCACGATCCCAGCTGCAGCCCTGGGGAGAGGGGGGTGGCCCTTGGCGCAGTAGTAGAAGCCACAGAGGAAGGGCTTGAGCCCCTCCACCTGAACTGAGTCTGTGCCACTCCAGATATCCCAGAGGCAGAGCCAGCTTCCTGGGCATGTAACCCTGCAGTGGCACAGGGCCCTGCTCTCAGAAGGGTCCTGAGCTTGGTTTAACGCTCTCCCACTGCTGACTTGAATTTCTTAACACTTGTAGAAGAAGGGGCCTGCATTCTCATTTTGGACTGGGCACCCCCAAATTATCTAGCCAGTCCCAACCACAGGCTTCCCCCATCAGCCAATTTCCACATCTCTCCTGGCCCCTACCATGTGCCCAGGCCTGGGGAGTAGTGTTTCTTGAGCACCTACTGTCTACTTTGCTCGCGTTACCTGAGATGAACTGCAAAACAACCTTGTGAATTGGGCAGATGCAGAAACTGAGGCCAAGAGAGGCTTCCATGTGGCAAGAAAGTCTAGATTTGAACTCAGGTCCCCCTAACTCCAAAGTGAGTGCTCTTAACCACTCTACTTTCTGCAATATTTCATCTTCACCATGCTCCAGGGGTGCTGATGCATATGGTTAGGCTTTTCTGTTCCCAAATAGCAAAAGGCATAACTGAGGCTGGAGGGTGAAGATGCTCAAGGTGACACAAAGTCAATCGTGAATTGAGGGCCAGGACAACAGTGGACCTGGGCCTGTATCCATAGGGCTGGGGGTGTGGGTCCCTGTTTTATGGTTGTTTGTGCCACTTATAAATTTATCAGCTCTCTGTATGTGAGTCACTGCCTTGAGGCTAGACTGGGATAGAGCTGGAACCCTGCCCCCCCCCCCCCCCCC
>NW_007728166.1:52735-129434 GCF_000696425.1 Galeopterus variegatus | reverse complement strand
ACCCCCCCCCCCCCCCCCCCAGCTGTCCATTCTAGACATCTGGAAGTCCTTCCTGTGTCTTCTTCCACTCTTTCAAGCTCCAGTTTTCCTCTGATACCTTCATCAGTTAGGAAGCAGTTGAACTTTGCAACTTGATAAACTCAAAGGAGTTCAAATCCTTGATGAATCTTAGAAAGTTAGGGCTGAACAGAGCCCAAAGACTATTAGGTCCTTTCACTTGAGCTGAGCTGAGGCTCCTACACCTGCCTGCTAGCTCCGGGAGGGACATTCCCTTGTTCCTTGTGTGGTAACCCTGAGCAATTCCCTTTCCTTTGTGTCTCAAACTCCCCTTCGGGGAGATAAGTACTTTGGACTACACCTGCTCCTTAGGAAGTCTGTCCTCAACATTCTAGAATTCCATATCAATCTACCATAGGTCTGCTTATTTCCCGACCTCACATCTGGGGAAACTGAGACCCAGGAAGGGTCAGGGATTTTTCCCAAGGTCACACAGGGTGCTCATTGGCAGCTGGACCTGACTCCGAGGCTCCTGTGTGCCAGCCCAGCTGTCTTTGCACAAGCCTTGAGAGGACCCAGCGTTAGCATTGGCTCAGCTTGCTTGTCTGGCTCCCACCACTTGCTTTGGTCTGTCAGGCACCCTAAGTACCCAGGCCTGAACATCACAGCTGAGAGTCCTTGGTAGGTACTAAAGGTCCTCTGCTATGGTCTCAATTTTCCCCAAGATTCATATGTTGAACCTAACACCCACTGTGGTGGTGGTAAGAGGGGGGTCTTTGGGGAAGTGATGAAGTCATAAGGGCTCTGCCCTCATGAATGGACTAGTGCCTTACAAGGGGGTTAGAGGGAACTAGCTTAGGTCCTTTTTGCCCTTTTGCTTTCTGCCATGTGAGGACACAACATTTGTCCCTACGGAGGACACAGTGACAAGGTTCCATCTTGGAAGCAGAGAGACTGGGCCCTCACCAGACATCAAACCTGTCAGCGCCTTGATCTTGGACATCCCAGCCTCCAGAACTGTGAGAAATAAGTTTCTATTTCTCTATTTCTATTTATAAATTACCCAGTCTCAGGTATTTTGTTATAGCAACACGGAACGAACTAAGACAATTTCTTTAGAGAAAAATGTGCCAAGTGATAACAACACCTTTTCTTCCCAATCACATTTAGGCTGTGTCAGTGTTGCCATAACAAAGGCCCATTTGCTAGGGGTTATAATTTGACTAGAAAACAGGGAGGAAAGGTTAGACTCCAGAGCCCGAGAAGCAAGTGGGCTGGGAAGCCAGGATGAGAAAGTCTCTGCTGGAACCCGGGCGCGCGCACGCGCACACACACACACACACACACACCCTTCATGGGCGCACTGACACACAGCACACACGCTCCTGGGCCCACTCTCTCTCTCACACACCTATGTGGACAAGCTCTCACAGAAGCCAACATTGCTATGGTGCAGTAAACGATTAAGTGCACGTGTGTGCAAAGAAACTTGTAGGGAGACACATCCATATGCATCGACATGCACAGACCCATTAGTGAAGACGTACAGATAGGCCCCATATAGAGTTGTACAGACAGATGCACAGGCAGAGACACATGTCATGGTTGTGTAGACAACAGGCCATTGTGTGGACAATCTACACACATTGAGGCAGGTGTCGAATCAGGGCTCAGAGCTTTGGATTTGTTCTTCAGGTCAGCTCTTGGAGGGGTTGAGCCCTGCTGTGGAAGTTTCTGCTTCTCCTCAATTCAGAGGCATAGACTTCCTCGGTGGTGTGCCTGCTTGGGGCTTCCAGATCCTTCCCCAGTATCTGAGTTTTAACTCTCCCTACCCCAATGTTCCATGGAGGTGAGAAGAGCTTGCTCTCCTGGGCCAGAAAGCTAGGGTCCCCCAAGCAGCATGGGTGGGAAGGCAGACCGTTAGCCTGGGGGCCTGAAAACCTGGGTTCAGGTTTAGGTTGAGAGGCCCTGGGCACAGCACATCATTGTAAAATGCGGATAATTCCTGCTGCTTAAAGATGGTATGAAGGGGCTCTTGGCATGCAATGGGAGCTGCCACAGCCTAATGGCCTCAGGAGGAGCAGTCAGCCTGAACCCCCTCTGTTAGGGCCCATGTGACACCTTCAGGGACCTCAGCATGGGGAAGAGTATTGAAACAATGTTATGTGATGAACTATTAAAGCAACTGGGGACTTTGTCCTGGAGAAGAACAGGCCTGGGAAGTAAGAACTACACTTTCAGATTTATGAAGACCTCCCAGGTGGCTGGGACCACATGGATGCTGGGGGTAGAACTCGGGCCAGTGGGTGTTGGGCTCCATACAAAGAAAAAAAATATTGAGAGCTGGCTAGAAATAGAATGAGACACATCCCTCTGGTGGTAGAGAGCTCCCCATCATGGGAGGTAACAAGTTGAGAACAGCATATCGTAGAGGGAGGTCAAGTGTTGGATGGGGCAGGAGGCTGGACCAGATACTAGTATCCAGCACAAAGTCAGCTCACAGTAAACGTTTATGGAACAAATGAGTGACTGCAAAGCTCCATTTCTGACCCAACCATCTGTGATTCAGGATGTACCAGCTCCGAGTTCCCACCCTGGCATCTCCATGTGCCAGCTGTGTGACCTTGGGCCTCCCCAAGACTCAGTTTCCTCATCTGTAAAGTGGGGAGAACAGATCATCTTCCATCCATTTAAACTCCTTTGAAAGCTTCAATAGCTCACTTCCCATTGACCAACTTCCCCCCACCCACCCCTCCTTTGTTCCCTCTCCAGTTTCTGGTTACCACTGTTCTACTCTCTACTTCTATACAATCAACTTAATTTTTATATTCCGCACATATGAGTTCTATTGCACAATATGGTGACTGTGGTTAATAGTAAGGTATTGCATATAAAAATAGCTAGAAGAGAGGTTTTTGAATGCTTTCACCACAATGAAAAGGTAAATGCATGAGGTGACCCTGAATTGGTCATTATACTATCTATATGTACATGCATCAAAACGTCAAATTGTACCCCATAAATGTGTATGATTACAATGTGTCAATTCAATAACACTAATAATAATAAAAAGCATAGCTTATATCCTTTATTGTTGGCCTTTCAAGTTGTCCCAGACTTTCTGCTCTTATAAAGAGAAAATGACATTGAAAGCAAAAACCATACAGATGAGCAAGAGAATGGTTAATACAAAAAAACAGAAGAGTGGTCCCCACTGGCCCCCCGCCACGGTGGAGGGGGCGATGAAATTGGAGAGGGGACGCTAGTGGATCCAATTAGTGCTTTATTTTTTTAAGCCAGGTAGTGGGTACATGGATGTCTCTTATATTCTTATTTTTTAAATAATACTTTTTAATACCCTCTTCTGTAAATATATTTTACAATAAAATATTTTAAAAGGGAAACAAAAGATGAAAAAAAGTAGAAAAGTCTCCCTGCCCCCCAACCTCTGAAAAAGATAGACAAAAATGCTTCAATTTGCATAGAGATCACAGCTGTCCATAGTGCATCAGAGTTGAGGTGTGTTTATTCTTAGCCAAATCACTGTTTCAACCAGATTGTCCTTTCCACCAGCTCACTCTGTGCTGAACTGTCTGGTGAAACTATCCTCCTTGTGGCAGCCCCCATGCATAAGCATTTCTAGGCAACCAGTCCCGCTGTGCATGCTCCCTGCAGCACTCTTTACATCCAGCCGGTCGCCCTCCAGGTATGTGTCACTGGACCTACTTTATATGCGAGGAACCAAGGTTCATTGAGTCCAAGTTCTCTTGGACCCACGCAGGAAAAGGCAGAGCTGGGATTTGAACTAAGATCTGTCGATCTGTTGAGGCTGAACTTGTACCCTGCCGTCTGCAGCAGCCTCACCCCCGGGGCCAGGGCCCTCAGTGATAATAACTAACACTATATACATTTGCACATATTATTTCATTTAATCCTCACAGTCTCCTTACGTATTAGGTCCTACCATCATCACCCCCATTATAATAGTAGGAAAACTGAGGCACTGGAAGGTTAGTACCTTGTCCAAGTTCACACCCTGGGTAGGTGTAAGAGCTAAGCTTTGGAGCTTGGCAGCCTGACCCCATAGTCTGTGCACAGATCCCACGGAAGTGAGGCAGAGCTGTGGCCCCCGGGTCTGCAGCTGACCCGCAGGAATCAAAGGCCAGCAGGTGGGATGGCTGGGGCTGGGGGATGCTGCTTAGGAGATGTGCTCTCAGAGTGACGCCCGCCCTGTGCAATGAGCTGTGTCCCCTCCTCCTTACCAGGTCTGTGGCCCTGGGGGAGGACTGAGGATGTGGGCAGAGCTGAACAGAGGCTACAGTAGGCTCATAAATCCCTGCCTGGCAAGCCAGGCCATGGGCTCAGACACTGGGCACTCTTTGTCATTTGTTGGCATGAGTTTGTCACTGGCAGAGGGGTGATGTTTATCACCTGTGCATCTCTGGCTGCCCGTGTGGCTTTCAAAAGCCCACCAAATGTCCTCAGACCCAAGGTGGGGGCTGTGCCCTCTCAATGCCTCATTTCTGAGCCTTGGCCAAACTGGGGTAAACCCTTTTAGCTTCCTGGGGCCTGGGCTCGAACCCATCCCCATCCCTATCCCCAGGGGAAAAGGTTCCCAGTCCTGTCCCAAGGAGCTCTGCGCTTAGATGGGGGAAAACATGTGATGGAAAGGAAATGAAGGGAGAAACAGGCAGAGGAGGAGGAGTCAGTAGGTTCATGCAGTCAATAGACATTTACTGAGCACCTACGACGTGCCAGCGGTTATTTTAGGTGCTGGGGATACAGCAGCAAACAAGATAGCCACGGAGCTTCATGGAGCTTTGATTCTAGCAGAGAAGAGAGAGACAAACAAGGAGGCAAATAAATAAACAGGCCAGTACTTGGTAGTGTCTTGCAACATTGAAGAAAACAGATGGGGGTAAAGGCATAGAGAGTGACTGGAGAGAGGGGGTCGTCACTAATACTTTAGACGGGGTGGTCAGGGATGGTCTCTCGGAGGAGGTGACATCAGAGCTGACACCTGAGGGTTGAGAAGGACCCAGAGGGAGGACAAGAGAAGGGAGCTGGTAGGAGAGCCCCTGCACGGTGGGCACCGGCTTCGCTCCCTGCTTTCTCCCCCCTCCTCGGCACCGCCAACGTCCTGATGTTCCCCAAACTCTTTTCTGCCTTTTATCCTTTGCTTCTCCCACAACAGCCCAGAGAACCAGATGGGGTGAATTTAAGTAGCCTGATGCAGTTGAGGAAACTGAGGCTGGTGAGGGGAGGGCCTGGTACAGTAGTACTTGGCACTCGAATGCTTGGATGACACCCAGCCTGGGCCCCTCAATGCCTGCCCATCGTCCAGGCAGGCTGCAGTCACTGTGGAGTCAGGCAGTGGGCACCGCTCCCCAGAGGTCACAGGGCTGGAAACGTGGGCAGCGGGGAGGAGCTGGGCGGGGGTCCGGAGCGGAAGGCGCCCAGCCCTGATTGGAACAAGGTGGCGGCATTGGGAGCTGAGCCGGGCTTCATTGATCTTGCCCGGTGTTCCAGCCACCGGGTGGGGCCAGCGCCGGGCAGACTGCCGGTTTTCCCAGGTGTGGGGACACCCTGGGGGAATGGCTTTTCATGTGGTTGTGGGGTAGGCATGCCACCCAGCACGTGGGGGAGGCCAGGGCGTTGGGGGCACGCTGGCATGGGAGGGGGGGCAGTGCTGGAGACTCAAAATCCCACAGCCAGCAAATGTCAGGCTCCTGGAGACAGGGTCACAGACTGGAGGCTCCAAGACTCCAAGAATGTTAGAATCTTCCTCATCGTGCCTATTTATTGCGTGCTCCCTGTGTGCCAGGCACAGCGCTGAGCATTTTATATGGTTTAACTCCTTTCATCCTCACTCCACTCTAGGAGGTGGATTGTATGGCATGCCTCCACCTGACAGATGGGGAAACTGAGGCTCAGCAAGGTTAAGTAACCTGCCTAAGTCACACAGCTATGAGGCTTTTGTCCCAGAACATAAGATCCCTAGAATCAGAGAAACATAGAGTGTGGGGATGACAGCTGGTCAATGCTAGGAGGTCCCTTGAAAACCCTTGAGTCCAGCCACCTTGTGTTGGAGAAAGAGGTCTGGAGAGAAAATGTGATGTGCTAAGGTCGCAGGATGGTCTGTGGCTAAGGAGAGACCAAGGTCAGGACTCACTACTCCTCCACGTCACCTTGAGAGCTCAGCTGGTCCCTGAATGTGAGGCCCCTAAGGGTACTGGCCTTGACTCTCAGGCAGGACCCAGTCTCTCAGATGTCACCAGCCTTAACTGACAGCCTCCTGCTAGCACGCAGGAAGCTCTTTTAAACATCTAACCTGAATCCCTCATGTTGCAGGGAAACCCTCTTCCTTCTGATCTTGTGATCCTTCTGAGAAGAGTTTGGCCTTTGATGGCGGTGAAGACTGCTAATTCCCTGGTGTTGTGGGAGGGGAGAATGTGCCCCTCCCCACTTGGAAATATTTTCTTCACTGCCAGTCACAGGGCCTGAAAATTAATGACTTAGTCCTCGGGCTTTACAGTTTCCTATAAAATGTGAGTGCAATAGTACTTCAAAAAGTTCGTGGAAAAATTGAATTAAAAGATAATACGAATCCTTCCATGAATGTTTCGAAGGCCCCTCGTACTCTCGGAGTGGGTATCAGCTTAGCAGAACAGAATGGTACTGGGGGGCATGGGCTGGGGGCAATTGAGAGGTGGGGGGATATTCCCCCCTTCCAATCAGCCTCTATGGGGTTCTACATGACCTGTCCCCCCTCCCTCTCTCTGTCTTCATCTCCTTCCACTCTGCCCATCCATCACCCTACTCAAACTACACCAGTCTCAAACGTGCCAATCATATCCCCACCACAGGGCCTTTGCACATATGGTTTCCTCTGCCTGGAAAGCCCTTCACATTCTATCCGCATGTCTCAACTCCCCACCTGATTTTGGTCCCTCTTGCCTCCTCCAAGAGGCTTCCTTTGAGCCTCTATGGTAGGCAGAATAATGGCCCCCAAAGATGTGCACATCCTAATCCCGAAACTTGTGAATATGTCACTTTATATGGCAAAAGATACTTTGCAGATATAATGAAGGCTAACTTTGAGTCGGGTCCTTACAAGTGGAAGGGGGAGGCAGAAGAGGACAGTCAGGGAGATGTGACATGGAAAACTGATTAGAGAACGAGAGAGATGGTGGCATGAAAAAGACTTAGCCCAAAGTAGCTGGCTCCAAAGACGGAGGAAGGGGCGATCAGCCAAGGAAAGCAGGCAGCCTTTAGAAGCTGGATAAGGAAAGGAAATGAATTCTCCCCTAGCCTCCAGAAAGGAACACAGCCCTGCAGACACCTTGATCTTAGCCATGGGAGACTCATGGAGGATTTCTTACCCACATTATAAATGTGTGTTGTTTTAAGCCATTAAATTTGAGGTGATTTGTTATAGCAGTAATAGGAAACTAATATAGTGCCTTCTCTGATTTATAGTTCTTCAGCACGTTTATCTCTGCCTGATAAAGAATACCTTTACTTATGAATTGCCTGTTTTCTCCACAGAATATCAGCTCCAGAAAGGCAGGGATTTTTTTGTTTGTTAGGTGTGGCATTCCCAGATAAAAGTGTCAGATTTAGCAGACAAAAATACAGTTAAATTGAATTTCAAATAAACAACGAGCACTTTTTTTTGTATGAAGTCCCAAATATTACAATTATTCATTGCTTACCTGAAATTCACATAATTTGGGGGCCCTGTATTTTATCTGGCAACTCCATCCCCCAGCAGCTAAAATAGTTCCTGGGTACATAGTAGGATTTTGATAAATATCTATTGAATGAGTGAAATAGATAAATAAATTAATTAACATTAATTTCTATCTTAAAAACCTTCTCTGGCTTCCAGAATGCCTACAGGATAAAGTGTAAATAATAGCAAATAATAAAAGCAAACAGTTTCATAGCTCTTCCTATATGCCAGACATGGTTCTGAGTGTTTTACAATTATTCACTCACTCAATTCTTGTAATAACCCAAAGAGGTCATTAGCCCATTTTCCAGATGAGAAAACTGAGGCCCTGGAGGCTTAGTCACTTGCTCAAAGTCATACAACCACTGAGTGGCAGAGCCAGGCAACTCCAGGCCCCTCATGAAGTCTCATGGAATGTTCTAGCTTTACCTCCCACCCACTCCCCTGAACACAGAGGATCCTCTCTCTCAGTAGCCTGTGGTGAACTGCAGGGTGTGCTCTCTCCCATTCCCTGACTGCAGAGCTCCTACTTGCACACCAAAGCCCTGTTCTAACTTTCCCCCTCTGTGAGACTTTCTCTGACACTCCCGGGAGGACTTGGGACCTCTCTCTAGTACAAGGCCCTTGACCAAATGCATTGTAAGGACTGGCGGTTGTGTCCCCCAGATTGTGACCTCCATGAGAACAGAGATGGGTCACTTTCAGCTCTTTGGCTATGGAATTTAGAACTGAGTCTGGCTCTAAGGGGGTTTCCAGAAGTGTTTGAGAATGAATGAGTGAACAAACAAATGAACGATCAAGTGAATGAATGAACGTCTTGCCCACTCTGGACCTCAGTTTTAGAGTCTATGAAAGGGGAAGAACAATCCCTAACCCTCCCCCCGCAATCTCTTAAAACAAAACACATTTTTTTCTGATTATAAAAATAATACACATTCATTAAAGAAAAATTAGAAAATAATAAAATTAGGAGGAAGAAAATTAAAACCACCCATAATTCTGCCACCCAGAACAATGGGTAACGTTCCGGCTTTTAGCTTTCTGGTGTTCTTACTGCATGTATCGATTTTGTTTCTTCTTCACTGCCCGCACCCCCCAGCTGTGCGCCCCTTCTTTTCTTTTAGAATGTTGGGAACATATACTATATATTGTTGTAAACCTGCTTTTGAAACTCACTAACATGTTGTGTGTGTCCCCCTGCGTCATCCGAGGGCAGGGGACACGTGGTGGCTGAGTGGGCATGTGGGGGGTGGGGAGCCCTCCAGGCTGGACCACTGTAGTATTCTCTTGTGGTTGGCTATTTAGGCTGCTTAGGGTGTTTCTGAATTTCTGTTATTACAAAGACACTTCAGGGAACATCCTTGTATGGGCATCCTAGCATGTCCCTGATTCCTCCTTTAGGACAAATTCTGGGACTGGGGTTGCTAAGCTTGGTATGGACACTGTAAGGCTCTCGACCGTGCCGCCCACCGTCCCTGCTGCTGCAATCCAGCCCCACTCCCGCCAGCAGCCTCAACTTCCTGGCTTGGCAAGAAGCCACGAACCCCATCTACACCCAAGGCCTCACTGGTTCCATCTAAGACTGAAAATACTCATTTATTTAGCTGTATGTTCACATTATGGTCTAAGGCTTATTGTTTCCATGTCAGACACTCAGTTACATCCCAAACTGTCACAGAGGTCCCATACATGATCTGAGAGTGCTCGTGACCTCAGGCCTGTGTAGACATCACACTTGTTAATAATTCACTGACTGAGCTTGCCAAGTACCAGACCCCGTGCATCTCTGTGTGTTGTCACAGCAGCCGGCAGAGGTCAGGGTGGCTGTCTACCATCTTACAGATGAGAACACTGGGCCTTGTAATCTAGGGTACAAATATGCGGCCTCACTACACCTGCTACCTGATGGGGCATAATCCCAGCATCACCCGGAGGCAAGGACAGGTTTTGGCCTAAAAGCTGGGTAGCCACATCCTGTCCTCTGTCCTGGTTCCATGTGTGCCTTGGGAGGTCACTGCACCTCATCTTGGGAGAGCAGGGATTCAGACGACAGCCTCCTGGGCTTGTGGCTGTTCTGAGCACAGTGTGTAGTGATATTCACTGCTGAGTCAAAGGGGGAAAGAATTCTGTCAGATGGGCCACCTTGCCACAGGCAGCCAAGTCTGGCAGCTTTGGGGCATTGGCGTGGCCATATCTCAGCCTCAGGTTGGGCTGGGAGGGACCTGACAGCCCCAGATGGAGGCTGGCCCACCCCAGCCCTGGCAGATGGGAGGCTATTTTTTAACCAACCCCACAGGAAGAAGAGGCCAGAAATGAGTTCAGGGGTTAACCCAGGCCCCTGGGGACCCTTGCTATTTGCATCCTCTTTTCCCCACCACCAAGGGAGCTGTGTGGACTTCACCTGGCACTCCCTGGAGCCTTCCAGAGATCCTATTAGGTCAGGCTGTCGGAGCTGGAAGGTCCCTGAATGGCCCCCATTTGACAGGTGAGGAACCCGAAGCCCAGAGAGGTTTGACCAGGACTGGCTTCCTCTCTGCTGTGTGCTTCCCCGGGGCTAAGCTGCCTCTTCCGCCTCTACCTTCTTGGGGTAACCTGGGGCAGGCCCCTCCCTCTTGCAGCCTCAGTTTCCCCCTCTGTCAGATGACGGGTCCCTCCAGACATCTCTGAGGCTTCTCCCAGCTGGGAAACCTCATTCTGAGTGGGGGCACCGAGTATCACATCAGTACTGGATTCTTATTCAGCCTTATCTTTCCAGAAGCATCACCCCAGTGGACAGGAGCTAATGGCAGGTGTCTGGGGACCCCCCAGGAGGAAGAAGGATTTCCTGGCCAGAGAAGTGGGGACCAGCCTGGGTAGGGGTAAAGTGGCTTCCCCATGCAGCCTCCCTCAGACCACTTCACCAGGTGTCCCTTGGTCCCTCAGGCAGGGGTTCCTGAAAAGTCAGGCATCTGTCACAGTGGTTGTGGCCTCTGAAGTGTGTGCATGCCTGTGTGAGGGGGTGTGTGTGCTCACACGGGCATGGGGGGGTGTGGCACACTGAGCAGGAGGCCTAAGGTGGAGGCGGGGCCAGACTGTGGTTGCTATGCTGGGGCAGCTTGTGACAGAGGCCCCAGCACACCTTCTGGTCCTACCAGGAACCCCTCAACTGGTGCTGGACATTACCTGAAGGCAGGCGTTTGTGTGGGAGGGGTGCGTGCAGGGTAGGGGTACGTGACGGGAGGGCACAGGGCCCAAATGCTGTTAGGGTCTGCTCTTATTTATTATCTATTGAAACAATACTCTTTGTAAATAACATGAATCGAATCCCCCACCCCTGACTCCTGCCCCTGTGATACAAATGAGCATGGTGAAAACCCTTGCAAAATACAGAAAAACACACAAAAAGTTAAAGCCTGAAATCTTATAACCAAAGTGAATGGTGTGGGCGTCTGGAGGGGACAGGTTCTGTGGGGCGTGTCAATATAATCATGTTAATTCCCACACACTGAGCATTCCACATGGGGTACCCATATTCTCCCCATTGTACAGATGAGGAGACTGAGGAAAAAGGAAGTCGACTATCTCCTGCCGGGAGAAAGTGGCAGAGGCAAGATTCAAATCCAGGTCTGGTTAGCTTGAAAGTGTGATTCTTCCCGGGTCGTTTCCTCCCTCCTCCCGCAGTGTTCACTGAGCATCTCCTATGAGTCAGACCGAGCTCAGCACTGAGGTCTTGGCCCTGAGCACGACGCACGGGTCCCAACCTGAGCCCCCTAATGGCCACAGACCGAGTCCCAACCTCGACCACAGCTTGATTCCCGGTCTAGGTTGTTGCTGCCCTGGCCCTGTTCACTGAGCTGTGACCTGCCTCCCTTACTCTGCAGTGGCCTCTGCGAGCTTTCATTTGCCGTGATGTGTCCAACAGCCAGGGCCAGGCACCAGCCTCGCCAGGCCCGTTGTCCGCATGGGCAGGGGTGGGAGGCCATCAGGAGCCTGCCTGCCACCACCTCGGGACTGACACTCGGGCTGAGCCTCTGTAGGGCAGGGGGTTGGCCTTGGCTGTGGCCAGGCCAAGGAAACCCATCCCGCCTGGGAAGCCCAGCTCTCCTCTTGCACTTGGCAGCAAGCAGGACTCAGCTCAGAGCATGGGCCACCCCAGGAGGAGCCAGAGTAGCTGAGCTCAGGGCAGCCACTGGAGGGCTTCCAAGTCCCCAGGTCCTGACACTGTGGTCTCTTCCTGCCCTCACAGGCCCTGGACCCCCAGGAAACCTAGGAGCTGTTGCCCCCTCTTCTCACTTGGAAAAAGCTTCAGGGCAGATCCGGTCTGGGCTCTCTCCCTGCCTGTGCTGCGTCTTTAGGGACCCTGCACGCCCCCCCAATCCTCAGGCAGGGCCAGCTACCTAATTCGTAGGACCCAGTGCAAAATGAAAATACAAGGCCCCTGCTCTAAAAGCAGGGGAAAAGCTTTCTTTCTTTTTTTCTTCTGCAACCTCTCCTGACCTACCATGGTGTTTTTTATTTGCTAGTTAATGGCGCACTTCCTTGGACACGGGGATACTTGTGGAGGGAGTGCATACCCTCACAGAAGACCAAGGCCCGCCTCAAATGCCTGCCTCATGTCCTTGTCAGCACCCAGGCCCCACCTGGGGAGGCTGGGGAGTGGGGGCGGGTGGTGGCCAAAGCAGCACTTGGTGCAGGGGACTGTCCCAGGCTCCAAGTCCTCGGGTGTGCTCCACTGTCCCATCAGACTTCACTTATGAAATACCAGTTCAAAGATAAAATTATCGAGAATTTCAAGATGGCAACTGCAGAGTGTTAAACCCAAGTGCAGGGCTCCCTTCTGAGCCTGGAGCTGGTTGCACTCCCAGCTCGGATGGGAGGGTCAGCTGCCCTACTCCCATCCAGCAACAAAGCCCCTGCCGTGCAGAGGGGTGTAGGGGGTGTGGGTGAGTGACTGAGCAAGTGCACTCAGGAGCTGCCTTTTGTGCCCTCAGCTATGCTGATGAGGAGCCCTGTGGCAGTGGTTAGTAGACCTGGGTTCAAATCCCAGTTCTGCCGCTTATAAACTATGTGAGCTCAAGCATGTGGCTTAACCTCTCTGGCCTCACTTTCCTTCTCTGCAAAATACGGGTAAAAATACCAGCCCCATGTGGTTGTGGGAATTAGCAGTGATGTATGTAAAGTGCTGAGGCCAGTACTTGGAACGGTCAATCTCATAGGTGACTGGGATGGGGTGGAGGGATGTGCACCAGGCCAGCGCAGGGGTCCGTGAACAGGGGCATGCCTGTGTGCCTGGCCCTCACCCCGAAGAAGGGACCTGACAGGGGAATTCCAGGGGACTTCCGTTGGATCAGGCAGAACCTGCAGTAGGTATTAGGGGTCCCTGGGAGAGCTGAGGAGCGTAGGGAGAGGAGCCCAGACATCCCCATCAGAGTGCTCAAAGTGCTGTCCTGAGAAGGATAATGTGGGCACCTGACAAAAGTAAAAGAAGCCCCTTGTTTGTGTGTGCTGGACATGGACCTGGGTGGGCCATGGGATTCTCTCTGAGCTCAGCGTTGGCCATGCCCTACCCCGTGCCTCAGTTTCTCCAACTATGCACTGGTGAAGAGAGGACTGCCACACCTCAAGTGCCTTCTCCATGGGCCAAGCACTGAGTTTTACAAACCTCCCCTCTCCTGGTCCTCAAATGATTACTGGCCCATTTCTCAGGTGAGAGACTGAAGCTCAGAGAAGACGATGACTCATCCACCAAGAAAATGGCCGAGCTGATTCTGATGGGCTTCCCCTCGTCCTTTGAGTTCCTTCAGCCTTTCTGGATGTGGCTGAAGGACACTGGAACCAAGCTGGTGGAAGGGCCATCAGCTTTTCCAAGGAAGGAGGTCGATGGAGGACAAAGAATGTTCCTTGATCTGAGGAAACCTCCATGAACTTACAGCTACCGTGTTGTGGTGAGGTACACAGGCTCCAGACTTGAACCCCAGCTGGGTGACCTTGGGCAGGTGGCTTGCCCTCTCTGGGCTTCAGTTTCCTCATCTATAAAATGGCCTATATTAATATTAATAGCATTTGTCTTACAGGGTTGTGAGAATTCAATGAGCAAAGATATGTAAAGCACTTAGTGCCTGGCATATAGTAAGAGCTATGTAAGTGTTTGCTGCTAATATTATAACTATTTGAGAGTTGAGTCATCATAATTTATATTTTCTAGACAGTCAACTACACACTTATTAATTTCAATTCTGTACTTTTCCTTTTTGTATTTATGAGCCAACAAATTTTTCTTTTAAGTCTTGTACAACGTCCTAGGTCCTTGAAAAGATAATAATTTTCCGGCCCCCACAGTGCCTGCAGCCCCTGTTGGAGTTACCAAGCTTTTCCTAGAGTAGCTTTTCCCAGATCAGGTTTTACAACACACCAGCCCTTCCCGATGCCTACGTTCCTTAGCAGATCAAAGGCTCTGAAAAGTCCTGCAGCAAAACCCTGTTGAACATTGTTTGATAAGCACTCTAAATCTTGTCTGGCACAGAGCCCTATTATTTCTGTTCAGCACCCGATAACATCTGCTGAACACACATTGGAGATGCCACCCTCACTTCCTGGTTTCTAGGAAATGGCAGATGGGGGAGAGAGCTGTGACACCCCCTCACCGTGATGAGTCCTTCCACCTCTACAGAAACCTTCTCCAGTTCTGTGCACCCCTGCTCAGCGGTGCTCACCTTCTCCCCTTCGTTGTCGATTTAGTCCCCACAGCAGCCTGGGGAGGTCAGTAGCATCAATAGCCCCATCACACAGATGAGGAAACTGAGGTTCAGGGAAGTTAGGTGGCCACCCAGCCAGTACGTGGCAGATCCGGTAGACGAACCCACAACATCTGGTTCTAAACCCCACATTCTTTCTCCTCTATATTGATAGGAAATATAAAAAAAATATCATTCTGCCAGGATCAAACTTTCCCCATGATATGCTTTTAAAAATCTAAAGTTTTTTTTTATTTCCTGAAGTCCTAAATGTAAACGACTTAAAATCTTTAGTAGCTTTCTTATGACTACAAAAGCCCTACACGCTTGTTGTGTATAAAACTTCTCAAACATTAGTTGAAAAATGAAAAACTTCATAATCTCACCCTGAGAGAGAACCCAGCTAATAGCTGGGCATACATTCTTATACATCTGCATGGTCTGTCCAGGTATCCATTAGCCACATGTGGCTATTTAAATTAAAATAATTAAAATGAAATGAGATTAAAAATTAAATTGCACTGGCCGCATATCAAGTGCTCAATATTCACTCCCAGCTAGTGGCTACTGTATCGAGTAGCACAGACAAAGAGCATTTCCATCATCACCGAAAGTTCTGCTGTACAGCGCTGTTCTAGATTCTTCCTAGACGTATCGTGACATGTATGTATAATGACTATTAATATTCTTGATGAGGCGCTCGATATATCTCTTTATGGCGAGTAGCACAGACAAAGAGCATTTCCATCATCACCGAAAGTTCTGCTGTACAGCGCTGTTCTAGATTCTTCCTAGACGTATCCTGACATGTATGTATAATGACTATTAATATTCTTGATGAGGCGCTCGATATATCTCTTTATGGCCTCATACACAAAAGGCAAAAACAAGACACAGGGAAAAAATAGACTGTAAGAAAATTCACCGAATGATGGTGGTTTTCTCTGGGTGTTGAGATTACTGAGTTTATTTTTAAATTTCTTAGATCCTTCAGATGTTCTACAACATACAAGGCAGATGGGCTGGGGACATTGGTTGGATTTGTTTTCCCTCATGTTCTTACTGGTTCTAAAATTTTCAAGGTAGGATTTCACTCAAGGCTTTTAATTTATTATTATTTTTTAAATGGTGGACTTATGAGGAATGGATGCTTGCACAAGTCACAGGCCTGGAGCACAAATGAAGGGAAGGCAGACAGAGGTTTATTTTCAGGCCAGCCTACGGCTGTCCCCAGGCAGGGCCGGCTGGGTGGGCATGTGACCTGGGCGGTTGCACAGGTCCCTTGCTTAGAAGGGCCCCGTGCCTGGTTTAATATTCTTCAGTCACCATCCTGAAAGTCTTAATGAATTTTGATCAAGGGTCTGCATTTCATTTTGCAGTGTGCCCTGAAAATTATGTAGTCTGTGCTCGTCCTGGGATTTTTCCCATGACAGGCCTCGTTTTGACTGCTCTGAACCTTCCCCCTTGCTCTCGTAGGACAACTACAGACATGGCCATCCGTGGAGCACTCTACGTGCCTGAGAACAAGTGCACTTTGGCTGCTCAGATGTGTGTCTAGTAGAGAGTGATAAAAATAGGGCTCTCGAGCGGGTGCGGGAGGCCCCTGTGGTTGCTGTGCACATAGTCACACATGCACTCAAGGCCACGTCCACACTGGTGTATTTCAGAGAGATGCACTGTGTCTCATGGGATGCTTTGTCCCACATCGCTGCACAGCTCAGATCCTGCCTTGAAGCCATGCCCCACCCTGGGCTGGGCCCATCGTTTTCCCCAGCCTCCCCTTCCTCACCCCCTCCACAGGACTCTCAAGCCCTTCATCTCTATGAAATCCTCTCTGCATGGTCCTCCTTCCAAGCCATTCACCCTGCCTGTACCACCCGTGTTCTTTCCTTCCCAGGTCTGCCTATTCTAGACCATCTCAGATTCTACCCTTTCTAGGAGGCCTTCTGGAAATTTTTGAGAAGGGCCTGCAGGGGTTCTGGTTGTGCAGAGAAGGATATAAATCACCTTGCCTGGAGGAATCAGGGAGGTCTCCATGGGGGTGGTATGTTTGGGCCTTAAGGAAGAGGAGACGTCTGCCAGGTAGAAGGGAGAGTTTGATGGGCTGGCTTTGATGTGACATAGACCCTGGCATGAATCAAGGTTTTGCCAGTTACTAGCCACATGACCTTGAGTGCAAATCACTTCCCTTTGCTGAGCCTCAGTTTCCCTATCTGTAAAATGGTGATGATAATAACAATGACACCTACTACGTGGATTACCGTAGAGCTAAATGAAACAAGATCTGCTTGCAGAGGAAGGACCGCAGTGCCTGGCACACAGAAAGTCATCAACAGACGTGGTTCCCTTCTCTCTTCCGCATTCCCTTTCCTCTTTCTGAATATTAGTTACAGCAGCTCACACCGTCTCTCTGAGTCTGTTTGTTTTTCCATCTCCACAATGAGAGTAGTGATGCCCAGCACACCAAGCTGTGATTAGGATTTAATGGGGTATTAGGAGCATTTATACAAGTCCCAGAAGGCGGAAAGTCCACAAAGGTAGGAAGGATATAAGCCAGAGAGGTGTTGGTGGCCAGAGGAGAAGGCCAACCTCAGTGGAGTGGGGACGGGCTAAGGTCTGGGCTGAGTCTCAGGGGCCCTGGAGATTAAAGCAGGTTCTGCAACTCCCTGGCTGTGGGACTTGGCAAGGTGCCGCCTCTCTGGGCCTCAGTTTCCCCATCTGTAAACTGAAAGTTGCGATGCTGGAGAACACTGGGGGGCTCCTGAGGCGACCTCTTTCTATGCATCACTAGAATGTCGACTGGAGGAGGGCGGGCATCTTTGTCTGTTTTGTTCACTCCTGAATCCACAGTGCCCCAAACAGTGCTGGCATGCGGTAGATGCTCAGTACATTCCATCGAATGAATCAGCAGCACCAGCTTGCCCACATCACATCTCAAGTTCACTGGGACTGTGAGAATCACGGAACCATCCTTATCTCTCCAGGGAAACTGTCTCCAGGTTGGGACCACACCTCAGGCCACGAGTACTTTCCTAGCACCTGCCGTATGCACAGCTCTGCCCAGCCGAGGCAGGCAGACCCTTGCTCCACAGCCCAACAGGACAGGGCCAGGGAGGCGGGCAACAGACCTAGCAACTTGAGAGGCAGAACAGAGAGAAAGGTGGCCGGTGGGGCCTTAGCTGGGCAGCAGCAGGCTGATCCCAGGCTGGAGTCCAGGCTGCCGGGATCCCCAGCTCTCCCACTTCTGGGGGGTGAGGCTGCCTCTTCCTCTTTCTCTGGGTGGGGGGGAGTTCTTCCCCCTAAATCTATAAGTAATGCATGTTTAGTATTTAAAAGTTTGGAAAAACACACAATCACTAAAAGAACTTAAAATAAAGTTTCCTTGCTGTAAGTGCACCCCATAGCATTAGCTCTTGCTGACATTTTAGTGTCTCCTTCCAGTCTTTTTCTAAGGTGGCCTTGTTCTCAGAGGTGCTTTCTTTCTCCCTTGGGAAGGAATACGGTTGCTCCGTGGGGGACGTAGGGGACCAGGCTCTCCCCATGGGCTCCCTTCACCCCTGACCTGCAACTCCTCAGTCCAACCATCCTGGACCTGGAGTCTCTTTCTAAGCCACGGGGGTGCTCAGAGCTGTGGGAAGCGCTTCAGTGGCCTCCTGCCCGCACTTCCTCCATGCGGGTGGGCAGAACCCAGGCTCACTGAGGGAGAACTGGAGGGAAATCTGGGGGTGGAGATGGTTCTTGGGGCTGGGGGTGTTGGTCCTCAGCCACTGGCACCCGGGTGAGTTGGGTTGGGGGACAGGGGCATGACCCAGATGGACCTTTCCTCTCCTTCCCATCCTCTTTCATTTCACGCCCTTTTCCTTCTGAGCTCCCCAAGCCTGCCTTTCCCTGGATCCCCTGCTCTCAAAGGTGAGCAGGTCAGGTGGACTCGTTGACACTCAGGTGTGCGTGACAGGAAGGGACCCGCATTCACAAAAACCCCAATAGCAGCACATCACCCCACAGGAACTGAGAGCTAATGGCTGAATCTCAGTCATCACGTCACACAATGAAGGACATTTCCAGGGGGCTAACTTCGGTCACCCTACAAATCATAAGTTATACACGTCTGCTCTTTCCGCCCACATGTAAGTCTGAACCTTTCACCAGAGACACTTTTCCCAGACTCGAAAGAAAACCCCAAAGAGGAACCTAAACCTGCAGGCTGCCCACAGTGATTGGATGGGAGCGCTGAGGCTCGCGCCTGCGAGCGTTTGAAAGAAAAAGCCAGACAGCGAAGGGGGAAGTGAGGGGAGAAGCGGAAAGCCTCTTGGGCTGACCGGTTGTTAGCCATTCATTCATTCATTCATTCGTTCATTCATTCTTCATCCCTTTATTCTTTCCTCTATCCATCTAGCAAGAAACGCCAAGCATCGCCTGTGACCTGCGGCTACCTCCCAGGAGCACCCTTTGAACACTACCGGGTGAGGGATGAGGGATGGCGGTGGCAGGTCACCCCAAGTCCTAAAGGGGAGAAGGGGAAAGGCCAGGAAGGGGCTCCCCAGAGGGGGCAGTTGCCAAGCTGGGCCTTGAGAGGACAGGGCAGCGTTCCTCACCTTCCCCATCCTGCTCAAAGTCAGGGAGACATTTCTTGCAGAGGAGGAGGAGAGGAGGAGGAGGAGGAAGAATATTAAATGGTAAAAATTTCTGGCATTTATGGAGGGTTTGACTCTGCACCAGGCCCTGTATTAAGCACATTATATATATACTCTTTATTATGTATGATAAGTATGTATATTGTGTATATTATACATACATTATACATAGTAATAAGTACATGCAGAAATTCTATCCTATTTATTACTAGAGTCTAAAAGGTAAATATTCAAAAATATTAGTTGAAAGCAAAAAGAATTAGATAATTATATAGGTATGAATTTATTAGATGTCAAAGTGAATTGTATTAAATTCATTGTATTAAATTCACCAACAAGACTTGAGGTGGGTACTGTTAGTTCTTCCCATTTTACAGATGAGAAAACCAAGCACAGAGAGGTGAAGGGCTTCTCCCAGGGCCACACAGCAAGGGAGTGGTGGGGCCTGGCTGCAGCTTGGGCTCACAGCTGCATTTTATGTTGCCTCCTCACCAAAGGGTGCCCTCTTCTCCACCCTCACCTCTGGGAGCCATGGACAAGGGGCCTGACAGTCCCTCTGCAGTCTCCCCCCAGCTCAGTGCTCTCCAGCACTGAGAAAAACAAGAGGCCAGCACTGGAGAAAGAGCAAGGGAGTGACACATGGAAACATCTGCCAAGTGGCAAGTGACCAGAGTGGAGGTGGCCAAGGGGCCCAACCCCATTAGGAGGCCGGTGCACTGAGTGAGCACTCACTACATACCAGGTGCCATGTACAGGGCTTTGGGGCAGGATCACATTCACTCTCTGCAACCATCCTTTGAAGTCAACGTTATTAGCCCCATTTTACGGAGGAGGAGACTGAGACTCAAAGAGGTTAATTCACATGTGGGTGCCCCAGCTACTAAGCAGCTTAAATCTGAGTCCAGGCCTCAGTTTCCCCACTTATAGAGGAGTCTGGCCTGGTTCAGGGCAAGGCTGGGGTCAGAAGACACTGCTCTCCTCCTGTCTCTCACAGTCTTCTGGAAGGTCAGGTTTTTAGGCCCCGCAGCTCAGGGGCACCCGTCTCCTGCCCCCCCCACCCCTTCAGGTAACCAAGCAAGCCTCTGCTTTGATGCGGCCACCTCAAGGCCAGGCGTCAATGGGCCTTCTATATGACCAGTGGGGCCGCTGGGGGCCGCCAGCTGCCGACGTGGGCGCGGGTGAGGCCTGGACACACAGTCCCACTTGTAGGGCCGGCTTTTGCCCGCCCAGACCCTGTGGGCAGTGGGGGGCTCCCAGGAATGCCCTTCCAGCTTGGGGGGCACTTTGGACAGGCAGGGTGGTCTGGGGAGATGGGTGTGTGCAGGGCGGCCTCAGAAGCCACTGTCAAAGGGGCCCGGCTTGACGTGGCGCCAGGCAACCACCAGAGCGGGTACGGAATGGCTGGCGGACAGGCTGTTCATCTCCCAGCAGTGGTGGGGGAAGGCCAGGCCTCCAGGAGTACAGTGCTCAGGGTGACCAACTGTCCTGGGTTGCCTGGGATTGAGAGGTTTCCTGGGACTTGGGGCTTTCAGTGCTAGAACCTGGAGTGTCCCTGTCATTGGCCGCTGCCAGGAGCTTGGGAAAGGACACAGTGACTGACCGCTCTGGTCAGGGCAGCTTCCTCCCTGTCCAGTGACCTCTGAATCACACCATCCTAGTGTGACACCTGCCCAGGGCCATTTTGTCCACCCCCTGCCTCCACACAGGCCGCCTTATGCCTGAGAGTCCATTTTCCATTTCTCCCAGGTGTCTTCAGAGGAGGAGTGGCTGGCCAGCTCCAACCACTGTTAAGAGAACCTTGGTGCGACAGTCGAGGCCACCACAGGCTGGCTCCACTTCCAAGGTCTTCAGCACTCCTTACCTGCCCCATGCCCTCCAGCCATCCCCAGGCTCCCAGAACCATCTCATCCTTGCCTGCCCCACCCCCCTGCCTAGGCCACTCCTTCTGCCTGGGACACCCTTTCCCCTTCTCTGTCATCTCCTCACTTTTTAAGACCCAGCTTCTATGTTGCTCCTCCAGGGGTATTGTTCCCTCTTGCCCCAGGCTGGGCCCGTGCCCCTCTTTGAGTTCCCAGTCTCCCATTTCCCCCATTGTAACATTCATCCCACCCCAGTGCAATTTTCTGTTGATGTCTTTCCCACCAGACAGGGTGCTCTTAGATGGAGATCCTGACCCAGTCTCCCTTGGATGTGAACTCCCAGCACAAGGCCAGGCTCACAGTATTAGAGGAATAAAGACATTTCTTAAGCAATTACTCCGTGCCAGGCACTCTGCTCATTTAATTCTCTCAGTAGCCCTACAAGGTAGGTGCAATCATCTTCCCTCACAGAGGAGGAAACTGAGGCACAGAGGGGTGAAGTAACTTGCCTCAGGTTACAGTTGTTGAAGGGCAGAGTCAGGACTTGGACCTGGAGAGTCTCACTCCAGAGACCAGGCTTGAATCTTGATTCTCTGCTCCTTGATAAGCTTTTGTGGAATCCCTGAATTAATAAATGAAAACCTTTGCCTCCCCAGTGCTCTTTAGATCCTGAATGTGTTACTTTCAGCCCATTTCTTCCAGTTCCCTTCTTGGAGGGGCACCCACCCTCAGTGTCCTTGGGAGAAAGTTTTGCCCATGGGGGTGCAGTTTAGGGGAACTGCAAAGGGGACCTGCTGTGAGGGGGGGCCCCAAGGGGTGCAGAGAAGGGCCTCATGGGGCAGATTCAGGATGGAGGTGCTGTCTGCCAGCAGAGCTGTGGATGGGCCCTTGGGGACCCTCAAGGTCCCCAATTGTCATATGTGGAAACCGAGGACCAGAGAGAGGAAGGGAAGAATAAACACCCCTGGTCCTGCCCGGGAGGCCCCCAGGGGGCCCTGTGCTTCTCATGCCTCCATCTCAGTGCCTGGATTTGCACCATCACTGAGCCAGCTCCTGCCCCACAGACAGCGGTCGCTGGATCCACTGTGAGGTCTAAGTAGTAACAACTCAGTGTGTACATAAAGGGGTCCTGGTCACCACCTCACAAGCTTACTCTTTTCATTTGGTAACTGTATTGCCATAGATCTGGTTTCCTTCATAATCCTTTGAATCTTGTTTTATGCATTTAAAAATGTGATTCTGAAGGGGAGTCCATGAGACTTCCTGAGACTCCAGAAGGGTCAGTGGCTCAGAACAGGTTAAGGACCCTACGTGGGGCAATGTGGAGTCAGAGCCCTGCAGATGGAACCCTGAGGTTGGATCTCTCTGGGGACAGAATTGACAGCTGGAGCCCTGTGAGCCTCTGGGGGCAGAATTTGGGAGACAGTCCCTGGAGGCGAGCATGTTGTCAGCAGAACTGGGCAGGAGAGAGAGGGACAAACAGCGTGGACAGAACTTCTCCATGGAAGCACGGGGAAAGCGCTGGCACACCAGGCCCCAGACCCCAGACCCCAACGCCTCCCCAGGGACCCCAGCTACATGGCACCTTCTGCACCCCTGTCAACCAGTGGTCAGCCCACTCTGCCCAGCAGTCTCCTGTCTTCGGGCACATATTGGGCCAAAAGCTGCTGACTCTCCCCTCCCTCTGCCTTCGTGCTGCCATCTGCCATCTCCCGGGCTCCGCGGCATCAGGGGCCCATCCCAGGCAGGCTGGCACTTCAGCCCTGTCTCCCAAGGTTCCTTTGTTTGAAACCCTGCATTTCTCCATCTTGCTCATGGAGGGAGAAATACAGATTACAAAGACCCGGCAAATGGTTTTTATAAACTCTTATTTTCTTGCCACAGAACTGCCTTTAATTAGCTCTGAGGACTACAAAGGGAACAAGGTTATAATAGCAGCAGCTTGAAGGAAGGAACCCACAGCTCTCCCAGACCTGGGGCTGCTGCTTGCCACCAGGCACAGCCAGGTTTGGTGGCAGTGTGGGGGATGGCAGCCCCCTCCTCCTCATCTGCAGCCACACAGCCCACCCTGGCCTCACCAGGGAAGGAGAACAGGCCCCACTGTCCGACAAGCCTTTGCAGAAACCTCTGGACAACACACACCCAACCGTGTCTCGGTCCCTGCCCAGAGCCGGCTGACCAAGGACTGGCTCGGAGTCCCTCTGTTAGCCAGCAGCAGCACAGGTAGATGGGCAGTGGGACAGACAGACAGTCAGACCAACTTCTGTGTCTCTGCTGACCACCTTGGCTGAAGAAAGAGCACCAGCCCCCAAATCCTGGAGCTCTAGATCCCACGCAGCCCCTCTATTCTGGAGGAAAACTGGCTCCTGTGACCAACCCAGAGCCACCACTGCCCTCATACATAGCCTCAGACAATCAGAACGTCACAGCCAGAGGGGACTCCGTTTTGGGGCACAGAGATGTTAAGTAACTCGTCTAAGTTCGCTCAGCAAGGTAGCCACTGAGCTGTAGGATGCAAGCTCAGGGACTCTCGACCCCCAATCTCAGGTGCCACAGCCCTGTCTAAGCTTCTGCTGGGGAAGAGGAAGGCAGCAGGGGTGGCCTGAGGCCAGGGCACATCGGCCCGAAGGAAGTCTCTCCATGAGTCCCAGCCTCAATCAGGGCCTCCAAGTGGGGGATCCTGGACCCCCATCCTTGCTGAGGAACGCAATCCAAAACTCGGGACTCCTCCAGGCTATGAACGAGGCAACAGCCACCCAGAAACACTTTCTTCTCCCCTGTGACTGAGCTCAAAACCTTCCCGAGGCCTGTCGCCCCCACACAGGTCCAGCTTCAGTACGGCCCAGTGCTGTCAAGTTCTCCACAAAAGCCTTAGCTCCTTTCTCTTCCCTCCACTTCATTAGCCCAAGGATTACATGCAAAACGTGGGGGACGGTCCTCAGGGAGATCTCTAGATCCTAAGGCACAGCCTTGTCCCCTGCCTGCCTCCCACGGCTCTCCTCAGAAGCCGGCCCAGTGCTGTCAAGTTCTCCACAAAAGCCTTAGCTCCTTTCTCTTCCCTCCACTTCATTAGCCCAAGGATTACGTTCAAAACGTGGGGGACGGTCCTCAGGGACATCTCTAGATCCTAAGGCACAGCCTTGTCCCCTGCCTGCCTCCCACGGCTCTCCTCAGAAGCTGGCCGGCCCGCGTCTGCCTGAGCCCAGGTGGAGGGTCCGAGCTCTGGCGGGCAGGGGCCGGGGCTGTGGGGCCTGGGAGCCCCACGAGTGAGGCAGGGAGCCGAGGGTCACAGCGACTTCCCCTTGTCCTCTCCACCCTGGGACCCTCTGAGGTCTGGCCTTTGAGGTCTTGAGGTCTTGTGGTATCCTTTGCCCTGCTGCTAACTGTCCCCACCCGCTGAGGATAAAAGTCCCATGGTGGCATTCTACGCCAGGAGACCACGGAGGCCACCAAGCCCTGTTCCCACCTCAGGCTCTCGGAGGCCAGCGGATGTCGGTAGACAGGCCGTGCGCTTGAGGGCAGCCGGGGTGGTCGGTGGAGGGACGTGGTCCGGGGCCTGGTCACGGCTCCCCACCCGCAAGGGCCAGCCCAGGGCCCCGGGCGATCGTTACTCACCACGGATGAAGGTGGGCGAGTAGGTCGGGAAGGAATCAAAGATGCTGTTCGATGCCATGACCGGCTCTGAGGAAGGCGAGGATTCAGCCCTTCAGGGGGTTGGGTTGGGATGGACTGGGTTGGCTGTCGTTTTATTTTTGTCTAACTACTTTTGAAAATAAAGGGGGTGGGGGGCGGGCTGTTGCTTTTTGTTTGTTTTTTTGTTTGGTCTCTTTTTTCCCCCTGCTGCTACGAAAAAGAAAAAAGGAAAGAACGCGAGAGTGTGTGTGAGTGAGAGAGAGAGAGAGAGAAAAAAAAAAAAATCCCCAAGGAAAGTAAGTTTCTGTTTGTACCCAAGAATTTGGATTCCCGGTCCCACAGGAATGTCTAGCCACAAATTTTCAACAGAAGCGTATGCAGAGTGTATCATTAGATGGCGGGAAGGGGCTTTCGGCAGCCAGGGTGGAGGCGCTCGCGGCCGCCGGAGCAGAGCTGGGCCCGCAGCAGCGCCCCGGGGAATGAATGAATGAGGCTTCCCCGCCACAGCGCCCAGGCCCCCGTGGGTGCGAGGGCGGCCGGGGGGTGGGGAGGGCTGGGAGCCAACCAGCTCCAGCGCAGGGCCCTGGAGGCGGCCGAGGGCCCGGCCTTGTGGTTCTGTGGTTGAGGGACCAGGCCTTCACAGTGTCAACCCAACCTCAGCTCACAGGATGCGAGAAGCCAGCTTGCGGCCTTGGCCTATTGGCTGGGCCCTAGTCACCTGGGCCGTGATGTCACAGTCTCTTAGAAGATCTTGCGGCTGCCTCTCTCTCTTATTTGGAAAAAAAAAAAAAGAAAATGAAAAAAATAAAATAAAAAAGGAAAGAAAGAGAGAGAGAGAAAAGTGATGGCTTTTATTTGTGAGGCTGGCCCTAGCACGCGGCCCAACAAGCAGAACTGAAAGCAGTTGGAGCGGGGGCGGTGGTTTGGATCCTGTGTGGGAGACTCCTTCTTAATTAAGGCCAGCGTTGGCCTGGGCGGGCTGGGAGCCCTGCAGGCCCCTCGCTGGGTGCCAGGAGCCTGGGTCCTCTGTGCCCGCCTTGCCCCTGGGCTGCGGCCGACACCCTGCCGTTGTCCACCGCCCGTGTTGCTAGGGCGAGGCGTCTGCATGTGTGGCTGGGTGGCACTTCAGGGGATTTTATGGGAGCTGGGATGGAGTACAAATGGGAAACACATGAAGCGGCATCACATCGGCCTGCCCACCGAGAAAGGCCTTCCTCGTGAAAGCTGGTGGTGTGGCTGTGCCAGGAGGCCCTCTGCAGAGCTTGTCCCTGAGACCCTCCGCTCGCCCTGCCCACTTGCGTATCCCCTGAGGGCTATCTGCTCCAACCTGATGCTCCTGAGCCTTCCTGCCTCTGGACCTTCACTCATTCTGTCCCCCCTGCCTGGAATGCCCCTTGTCAGCTCCCTTTCGGATTTTTTATTTCATGGAGGATTCAAGGCTCAGAGGGTCTCAAAGGTAGAAAAGACATGGGAGATTCAACCCAGAAGTCGGGTCAGGCTTGGGGTGGGGGTGGGAGATGGTGGAAGCTTTTACCATTTCCCTTGCAAGCTCTACTCTCCCATTTCATAGGCCAGTCCACTGAGGCCCAGGGTGATGAAGCCAGCTTATCTAAATTCACACAGTCTTCTGGAATGGGATTAGAACTTCAGCCCTGACTCATCAGCCCAGGCCTCAGCCATGACACCATAGGGACCTTCAGTGCCCTTTAGGCTAAGTCCCAAGACTTCAGAAAGTCCCTTTGCAGCCTGGGCACACCCCCTGGCCTCTCCCAGGGAGCCCAGTCTTGGGTCCAGGCCCCAGCACCAGCCTGAGATTCACAGTGGCCTCTGAAGGCCAACACAGAGCTGCGGGGCATCTGGGAGGAGGGTGGGCTTGTCCAGAGTCACAGAGAAACTTGTTTCTGTCTCACGGCCACACTGGATCACCTGTGGGCAAGATGCCCTTGGAAATGTACTGCCTGTGCCTCATCTGGAGCCTCATGGAGGTTCGGTCTTCTGTCCCTGTGTAGTGTGTTGTCTGGTGCTGGTGCTGGGTGCGGGGGCGGGAGTTCTGATTTGGCCAGGCAGGAAGCAGGTTTATGGTGAAAGCTACAGGGCTCTGGAGTCAGATTTGGGTTCCAGTCCCAGCTCTGCTGATTCTGATCTGTGAGACTTCAGGGGAAGTCACTTCCCTTCTCTGGGCCTCAGCTTCCTTCCCTGTAAAATGGGGATAACACCTTTCTCGGAGAGACAGGCACTGGTTGAGGGCACTGTAAACGCTGGTTTCCATGGCTAAGTCTCCATGACGCAATTCGGGCTCTGTTATGAGTAAGACTAGGTAAGGAACCATCACAGTCATTTGGGAAGGACAGACTGCCCCCAACCCTCCCACCCCGTGGTGTGAACTCATCAGCTGACCCGGCCTTTGGGGGTCAGTGGCACAGCCGGAGCCTGCCAATGCGCCTTGGCCTCCTGGTTAAATTTGGTGCGTTTTGGAGTCTGCCATGTTGTGAAACAGATCAGAGAATAACACAGTTGGGAAGACCCTCCTTTTATAGAAGTGGAAACTGAGGCCCCCAGAGGGGTAGAGACTCATCCAGTGACTCAGTGGAACCCAGACCCCTGCTTCCAGCACAGGTGTTTCCCCTCTACTGACACCACCTCCAGTTTCTAACATACCACCCCACATGCTTTGCTGTTTCTTTCCACATCTAACAGGAGGCCCCCCGAAACTCCTATAACTTGGTCAGCCAGAGCAGCTCCCTCTCCCTGGGAAGCTGAGTCCAGCCCCAGGAATAGGAGGGAGCCCAAGAGGCTGTGTTGGGCCTGCTGGTGCCCCTGAGCAGCGGGCGGTCCAATGCGTTCGCGGGGCACTGTAGCAAATGCTTACTGAGTTCCGGGCGTGGTTCTTGCCCTTGAGGGACTTATAATCTTCCCATGCCCCCTCATAAGAATGTGCTAGACTTTGAACAACCCTTTGGAAGCTGCCTGGGGAAGCAGAAAGAACATGGAGGCTGGAAGCAGCTATACCTGAAGTCTAACTTTGGTTCTTATGAGCCACGAGATCATAAGAAAGAGGTTTTGCTCCTCTGAGCCTCAGTTTCCTTGCCTGTGAAATAGGGCCACCTATAGTGCTCACTTCCCAAACTATACAGAGGATTAAGTGAGAAAACAATTATGAGTGTGCCTGGCACATGGTAGGTGCCAGATTCCCAGGGACTCCCTTTCCTTTGTTGACTGAGCGTTCTCGTGGCACTGAGCAGGCAGCCAGGTTTCCTTCTGTTCTCCCATGGAAGAAAATTAAATCAGGTTAATACAAAATTTCAACTGAAGAAGGGAATCATAAAAAATGGTATTCTTAAACCCTTTATTTTAATTTTAGACTCATAAATGTGCATTAAAAGGTCTTCCTCTTGTTCTTCTGGCTTAGCCAACCCAGAAGACCTCTCGTACAGTTCCCAGTTTTGGTTTCTTTAGAGTGGAACAGGAATGTAGAGAGGCTTGCAGAGCAATCAGCATGTCACATCGCCTATGTTACTATTTCCCCCAATCTTTCACAATGTCTCACCCATACCTAACTCACTTTATTTTTAGCAGCTTGCTTCCACCAGGTCTTTCTAGAGTATTCCACCTAGTTTTCCTAAAAACAGAGACTCCCGTTGGGCATCTTATTATCGGTATCCCAGCTTCACCATTAGTCGGAGTCCAGCCAGGAAAACAGGAACCACTTTGAGTATTGGAAACCAGGGAGGTTAATTCAGGGATTATGGGCAAAACAGGTGATGGAAAAGCCGAGAAGTCAAACAAAGTAAGAAGCCCCAAGATTGGCCACAGCAGGAAGCCACCACCTCCCCCTGGGAAAGAAGGACTCAGGGAGAGGGGCGTGCTACCAGGGCTCCCCAGCGGAAGCAGGACATGGTGGATCAGTCTAGCATTTGCTGGAGCCACAGAGGAGTCGCCTCCTGGGACAGAGAATAAAGGGGAGAAATACCCTGGCTTCTCCCATTTTTCAGTCTCCTCTGGTGCCTCCCATTGGTTGAATGTAGCTGGAACCAGCTGACTGAGGGGCTTGAGAAATGCAATCTGTGGAATCAGACCCCTGCATCACAGATCCAGACGGGGGAAGGGGTGGAATGGATTTGAAGGCAAACTGGCCCAGGATTGCGTAATATCCCACGAAGACCCAACTGGCATAAACAGTTTGGAAACAAACCCTACTCACGTTTGGCGAGTCGACATCTCAGTGGCTGTTGGAAGCAGAAGGTACGGCATCCCCAAGAGAGGTCTGCTAGCACAGAGCATTGACTGGCACATTCTATGAGAAGTGTAGGTGAGTCCCACAAGCCCATGAGCCCTAAATGACCAGGGGTCAGTTAGGAAAGCAGTTCGGTAAATGGTAATGAAATCCATTTCCTTAACCTGTGTGCAGAGCTGATTTTTCCACCATAATCTCAGGTTACTGGGATTGGAGCATTAGGTCACCAGTCATGAGCACTGCCTGCAGGGCCCTGTCTGTGAACTTCACAGTTTACAAAGACAGCACAGCCCTGAACCCACCAGATCATCCTGACAGCCTGTGTTTCTGCTTACTTTTCAGATGAGGAAAAGATCAATCCCAGGGGTGAACCCCAAGTTTCAGCCTCCAGGAGTTAGTGCAGCCAACTTGTACTGGACAGGCAGCAGCATTGAGGTGGTTACTGGTCTTGGAGTTCAAATTCTGGCCTTCCACCAGCATGGCCCAAGGAGGGTGCTGGGGCAGTATTTGACATCTTCTGCAGGTTGGCCGAATGCTTAAATTTCAGAGGCCAGCAGGGACACCAAGCTGCCTCTACACCAGCCAGGCCTGTCCCCTCCTGTGGGGTGGAGGATGAGGTCTGTAGGGCTGCACAGCCCATCCAGGGGTCAGAATACACAGGTCAAGCCAAGGGATCCTAAGCTGAGGCCCTACCATGTGTGGCGCACATGCTGAGAGCTCTATGCAGAGTATCTCTACTGATGGCTCTCAGGACAGGGCGTGGTGTGTGCTAAAGGGTCTTACTGCCAGTCACCAGGGGAGAGTCAAGAGGTAAAGAGACCTGCCCAGGGCCACCCCATCTGCAGGTGGAGGAGGCAGGATTCAGTCCCAGCCTGGCCTCGCCTGCTTTCCGGGCCCCTTCTCCCCTCCCACCTTCAGCCTCTCTCTTTCCTGTTGTTTGTTCTGCAAAACTGCTCATGGTGCCCCCCTGAGAACAAAACTCCTCCCCTCTCTACTCCACCTTCCTGCCTCAGCCCCATTTCCAGGGCTCCTTTGCTGGACCCGTCACTGCCATCCCAGTGCCACTTCCCTGTCATCTCTTACCCCATAGGTTTAGTGGCATCGAGGACAATCTTATGACCATCTTTACCTGCAGCATCTGCCTCACCAGGGGCCCTGCTAGCTATACTCACTGTCTTTCCTCCTGCCTGAAATCCCACCGTTAGCGCACGTTTGGGTCTGAATACATTTCAGCGATAAGTCCTCTGTTTGAAAGGCAGAGGGAACCCATTGGAGGAATGCCGTAGCCCGTGAGGGCAGTAGCCAATTGGGGGGAAGAGCACAGGTTGGGTTCCATCCAACTCTCCCAGAGTATCCTCCCTGCCTAAAATAATCAATGCAGCCCCCACCCCATCCCACCTACTCACAAAGGCTTCAGGTAGGAGTTTTCGGGGCAAACCATCAGGAGGCAGACAGGGCAGCCAAGGAAACCGAGGCTCACAGAAGGGAAGGGCCTCACACACAGTCACCCGTGAGTATGAGGGATTCAGCTGCTGCCTCTACATCCAGCCGTGTCCCCAAGATACCCCTCAACTCCCCTTCTCTCCCTAAAGTCTCTCCCAGAGAGGTCGAGGTCCTGGGACCTTGGAGTCGGGTGAGCTGGGTTCAGATCCCTGCACTGACACTGTCGGAGGCATGTGCTGTTGGTTGGAGCTATCAGAACCTCAGTGCCCGCGTCTGTGAAATGGGAAAATAAAAAGCCCTGTCTTCTCCCAGGGTGTGAGGGTGAAGATGGAGCTCTCGGGAAGAGCACATGGTAGGTAGGCACTCGGCCAGGTGAGCTCTTGCTCTGCGACTGTTCCGTTCTTAATCACCTGAGAGCCTCGGGCGGCAGTGTGCGAAGTGTGTGTGTGTGTGTGTGTGTGTGTGTGTGTGTGTGTGTGCATGTGTGCGTGTTCATGTGAGCATGTGTGTGCACGTGTGCATGCGTGCGTGCGTGTGTGCACATGTGTGCATGTCTGTGCATGTGTGTGTGTGTGTTTGCATGTGTGCTGGGGGAGGGCAAGGCAGAGGTGGGCGGTGGGAGGGTGCGTGGAGCTGGCTCACTGCTTTGCCAGGGTCCTTGGTGCCCCCCAGCAGATTCCTGGCCCCCACCCAGTCACCCCAAGGCCTTGCTGTGAGAGGCACTGAGCTCCCCCAGCTTCTGGAGGCTGACCCCAGCCAAGGGCTTCCTGAGCTGCAGGACTGGACACTGGAGAGGCTGTTCGGTGCGATGTGTCCTCGCAGAGACGCTGGTCAGCCCGGAGGCCTTCTTGTGTTCCTCTGAGACCTGTGTTCCTCTAAGCCCCCTCCCTTAGAGTCCCAGGCCCCTCAGAGGAAGAAAGAAAACCCCAAACGACAGCCCCTTTTGACTCACAAAATGATCTTTCTCTGGGTCTTTGGGTGGAATAATCTATTTTTAGCATCAAAGCATTCTGCCAGGGGCTTAAACCTGCTGAGGGACAGGCTTTGTGTGGCCACAACTCAGCTCAGAGGCAGGCACTCCTTGGCTGGGATGGGCAGGCAGGCACAAGGAAGGGTGCCCCCCCCTGCAAGTCTGGCAGAGGGGCCAAGGGCCCCACCCTCCAGACACGTGGCCCAGGGCTCCTTCCCGGTCCCATCCAGTGAGCATTTGTTTGAGGCCAGGCCTTGTCCCCCCCAGCCCCCATTTCCTCTTAGTACATTCTCACCACAAACCTAGTACTAATAACTAACAGTCATCGTCAGCCAGCACTTGCACAGCACTGACCATGTGCCAGGTGCCCTTCTAAGAAACTTGCATGAACGAGCTCACTGAATTCTCACAATAACCACTTAACAGATGAGGAGACTGAGACTCAGAGGTCACATCACTTGCCCAAGTTCAGCTTAGAAGAGACAGAGCCAGACAATCTCTATCACCATTATGTAGTCCCATTTCACAGCTGAGGCCCAGAGAAGCTGATAAATTTGCTTAAATAACCTAGATAACAGATGGTGACTCGGGATTCATGACCCAGAGCCCTCGGCTTGAACCCTCACTCCAACCTACCTCTGGGCTTCTAGGGTGTGATACCTACAACCTTAGCTAATTCTCCTAATAATGCTATGGGGATGGGGTCGGGGTGGGGGGTACTGTTATCCTCCCCTCCCCCATTTTACTGAGGAGAAAGCTGAGGCTCGAAGAGGAGCAGGGACTCGCTTGAGGTTGCATAGCTGGGAAGTGGTGGAGTTGATACTGGAATCACATCTGCCGGAATTCCCAAATCCTTTTTGCTAGGAGCTGCCGTCTCAGCCCCCCACCTCCTATCCCTCTCCCAGCTCCTTCTGCTTTCCTTGAGGAGGCTGGGCCCCAGGAGAAGCCAGGATTGGGTTGTAATTTTTAAAAAATGATTTAGTCTTTATTTTCTCCCTCCCTCTCTCTCTCCCTCTCTCTCCCCCTCTATTTCAATGATAATGACCCCATTTGCAGGGGTGTGCCGGCCTGCAAATTTGCTGACCCAGGCAAAAGGAAGGGGGGTGTCATTATGTGGTTGGGAAATGGTGGGGCATTTCGTATGCCACTGATCGAGCATCCCAGGAATTTCAACAGCCCTCAAAGAAATGAGGGAATTAGCCACCATCCAGGACTGTGGCTTCCCCATCTCTGTGTGTGTGCATTTTCCTGACATTAAACTAGGATGCTTTGAGCATCAGCACATAAGAGGCAGCATTGTTGGAAGAGGGGCTGCCTGGGGCAAGGAGAGAGACCTGGCCAGAGAGGTTACAGGCTGAGGCTGACACTTGGGGGAACCAGGCTCAGAGAGAGACAGAAACTTGCTCTAGGCCACACAGCTAAGGCCATGATTGATGTCACCTGACTCATGGCCCAGTGCTCTTTCCGTGATGCCAGGCTCTGGGAGTAACTTGCTGTGTGCAATCAGACAGGTTGTTTTCCCTCTCAGCATCATTTTTCTCATCTGTGAAAGGAAGAGACCATTGTCTTGGTTTGGGTTCCCCCAAAAGCAGACCCTGAGTCTAAGGAGTTTATTTGGGAGGTGATCCTAGAAAGCAGGGGTGAGGAAATGGGGGCAAGTGACAAGGGAAGGGAAGACGGCCTATACAGGGTGAGCACCTGGAGCTCAGCTCCACTGGGGACCCTCCAAGGGACTGTGTGAAACACGATGCAGAACTGCTCCCAGGGGTGAGGGAGCTGGGGTGTGTATACACCAGATCATCTTTCATCAGTTTAGGGTTGTTTTAGGAATGGTAACTCTCCAGCAATTCTTGCTGCTCCCCCTGGGCAAAGCTCACTCAAGGCTGGAGAACATCCACAGGCCACCCTGTCCTTTTAGGGAACTGTCAATTCAGGACATATGATTTCTAAGGCATCTCCCCGCTCTGACAGGTAAGGATTCACCATTTCACATGCATCTTCACCAACATCCTCACAAAGCCTTTCTGAGCCCCCATGCCACCACGGAGGTGATGTGCTGGCACAGTACAACAAAATCATTCCCTCACCACTTGGCCCAGGGCCTGAGATCCCCCTATCCATTCTTCAGCATGTCACCTGTTGGTTTTTAAATAGTGTCCACTGGAACCCCTGGGAGGAAGTGCCTCAGGTGGTCCCCAAGGAGGGAAGTGCTGAGGATTAAGCTGAATGGTCCAGCACTTTGACCAGAGAAACCTGCTCTATCTTTTTCATTTTTACTTTATCTTATTCTTTTCTCCAAGTTAAACATGCTCATGGTTTAAAAACTCACTTTTGATTCCTTTAACTGTTTCTTTTAGTATTTCCTCTTTCTCTAAACACCATACTTACCAAGCTCACTGTGATTTTTTAGATTTAGGAGTTATCTAATGACCTTCCACCGTGGAAAAGGATTTGGTTCTCTTTTACCTGGCCCCCTCCTTAACATGCACACTTTCTATCCTCCCAGGATACTTTTAATTTTGGTTAGATTAACTGTTAGGTTATCCCTTTTTTACAACTGGGTAAATGGTTTTCACAGCTCAGTCACAGAGTGTGTTCTGATTACATTTCTTTCCTTGCACAGCTTTATTTTCCCTAGAGTTGCTATCTGTTTAGCTTTTCATCTGCAAAATTTTTTGTGTACTTACCACTAATTCATTCCCAAACTCTCTGTCAGTTGTCTAAATCTCCTAATGAGAAATTCCATAATATTGAGCATTTTATTCAATTATCTTTTTGGAGCCCTCTCTCCCGGAATTCCCTAACTTGATCCAGTCTGGACAGGTTGCTGTCTTGGTCTGCTGCTCAGCTGTCAACCTGTGATATCCCTTCATTGTCATCCTGGGATTCTCTTTGTCCCCTCGTGCATTGGAACCTCTGTTTTCTGGATCCTTTCTCTTTCTTGGTTTACCCCCTTGTTTTGATGGAGCATGTCCTCCAGTAGTTTCCTGAGAAAGGCTGCATGGGAGGTAGATTTATTTGTGGGCTTGTTGCATTTGATGTCTTTAGTTATACTTCATTGGTAGTTTGGCTGGGTATAGAAATCATGGTTGAAAAATTTTCCTTCAGACTTTACAGGTCTCCATTGTCTTATTGCTTCTTGTGTTGCTGTTGATGAATCCGAAGACATTCTGATTCTTGATATCTGAAAATAGCCCATTTTTTTCTCTCTGAAGGCTTTTAAGAAATTCTCTTTGTCTCAAGTGGGCTGAAATTCCACAGTGAGATGTCCTTGTGTGGTTGTATTTTCTTTATTGTTCTAGACATTCAATTAGTCTTTTTGATCTAGACATTTGTAGTGATCAATCCTGTGTCATTTTCATGAATTATTTCTTTGATCATTTTCTCCCTTCCTGTTTCACTGTTCTCTCTTCTTAAGATTCTAAAGAATTCTAAAATTCTTATCCATTTTATTTTCTATCTCTTTGTGTTTTTAGTCTTTTCTGGGTGGGGGTGATGTCTTAATTTTTTTCTATTAATGTCTCTATTGAGTTTCTCACTTCTGTTATAATAATTTGAATTTTCACTTTTTTGTTTCCTAATCATTATTTTCATGATTGCCTGTGCCTGTTGCATAGCTGAAGTACTTTCTCTTATCTTGCTGAGGATATTATTAATGGAATTTGTAAAAAAGATTTCATCTCCCTGCACAATCTGTTTCCTTTAAATTACTTTTTTGTTGTTTTGTCTTGTCTTTTCTGGTAGTGGCTTTCTTCATATGGCTGTCTGCCCTTATTTAATAGTGGGATACTAAACTCTGATTGACAGCTCTTGAAACCGTATAGGACTTCCTAACTCTGGTCTTCACAGAGGTGTCTGACTCAGTCATGTCTTTGGTCAGTAACTTTAGATCTTTCATCTTAGTCTGCTCAAATTCCCCAGGATACATTCTTCTAGTCTGCTTGGAAGGCATCGGACTGGCGGCCAGAGTTCTGGGGCAAGAGGATTGTATATGTACATGTATCACCTTCCCTTGGTCCTTTCTTTACAGTGCAGTGGCCTCTGACCTTTTATGTGGCTGGCCCCCTCCTGCCCAGAGTCCCTCTGTTTTTCTCTCTCCAGAAAAGAAACTGTAAATATTCTACTTGGGTATGGGAGAAGACCTGGGGGTCTGTGTCCTAAACAGACTTTCAAATGTTCTTCTTGTCCTCAGACTCTTCTTCACCCCTAATTCCAGTTATATCTCTTGCTCTGCCAATCCCTGAGTCTTTGGGGTTTTGCAGAGTCAGAAGCTGAGTTGCTTCCTGGCCTTCCCCACCGCCGTGTCTGTAGGGACTCAGGTCTCTCAGGTCTGCCAAGACAGTTGCTTCTCATGCGGTTGCTTTCTAGATTCCCGCACTTCCTTGCTGTTGTCTTTTCCACTGTTCTCTTTGACCTTGTAGGTTTATGCTTAAAACAAAACAAAGAGAAAACACACCACCAATAGCCAACCAACTCAACGGCAATGCTTTACAGACAGTAAGCAGAGGGGAAGCATGTATTCGACCCACACCTGCCTGTTTTCTAGACTGTGGGGAGGATTTCATTTGAGATACGGATTCCAGATAGATCTTGCTTATGTTTGGGAAGACTCAATGTCTAAAAGATGTTAATTCTCCCCCAATTAATTTATAAATTGTATTAGCAATTCTAATTAAAACCCCAACAGGGTTTTTTGTGGAACTTGTCTAACTGTTTCTAAAATTCATCTAGATGAATAAAAAAAGCCAAGACAATTCTGTAAAAGAGGAGCAGGGAGGGAGAAAGGTCACTCTACCAAATACCAGGATCTAGAATATGTAATAGTAATGAAGTCAGAGAGATACTGGGACAAGACTACATATTAGGCCAATGAAATGGAATAAGGTACCCAGAATCAGATGCCTCTCTATAGGGTGCATCAGTCAGGATCCTGCAGGGAACAGATAGCATCATCAAAGGGTTAACTAAGGAGAGTTTAATGAGGCAGCTCTTTATGAAGGTGCAGGCAGGGTTAAGAAGCCAGGGAGAGATGACGCCGAACCCAGAGTACAGCAGCAATGGGAAGCCATTACCACCAGGCTGAAGGGCAAGGGAAGGGAGGTGTCACAGGAACCCAGCAGTTCCAGGGGAGGGATGACTCAGAGGAGGAATGCAAACGCTGCCCAAACCAAGGCTGGCCAGCGCCTCCCACTGGCCGAGCCTGGCTAGAGGGCAGGGAGACCACGAGACACCAGCCTCCAGGTGCACAGAGCAGGGTGGAGAAAGGTGAGGAGCAGACCTGCAGAGGTGAATACAGATAACCAATGTGTATGGAAATTCCAGATCCAGCCAGAGGTCCTGCAGACAGTGCCAACGCCATAGCTTCCAACATGGGATCTGACTCCCTGCTGCCCTTCACCTGTGAACCGTGCTGCCACCCACCCCACCAGCAAGCCAGGCCCTGGCTCACCGGCTGCCCCCATGCCCTGCTCACTTACCTGCAGAAGGATTCTCACAGCACCCTTGTCTGGTGATATGAGCCGCTTCCCCACTTCCTGCAGGAAGAGCCTGGGCTGCCTTCCACCCACCCCTCCCAGCTGCAGCCTTCCCGACCACATGAGGTGTCTCCAGCACTCCAGGCTGCCTCTCACCTCTGCACCCCTCCCAGCTGCAGCCTTCCCGACCACATGAGGTGTCTCCAGCACTCCAGGCTGCCTCACACCTCTGGGCTTTGGCCTGTCTCCTCCCTGCCCTGCTTCCTGTCCATGGAGGGGCCACGTCTCTCTGAAACCTCTCCTCATTCAAACACCTCACTCCTCCATATTTTCGGCTGCTTTTGTTCCCATATCTGGGCCCCTCCACCAGTTGGTGAGTTTTTGGAGGACAGGAAGTGCCTCTCCAGCTCCCAGCACAGGATTGTCCAAAGCAGGCATCCATGAATGTTTGCTGAATGAATATGTGATGGAAGGACCAAATAGGGATCGAATGAACATCCCTGCTTTTCTGAAACACTGAAGAAGAGAGAGCTTGGGTGGTTGGGCTCAACACTCATTGTATGTCTTCATAGCCATGTGTCGTGCGCTTACCGTGTGTCAGACCCTACGCTTGCTGCTAAGCACAGAGCAGTTAGCACAGCAGGCTTCATCTCTCTCCTCCTGGCACTTAGAGTCTAATGGGGGAAACGCATTCACAAGTAGCTTCAAAATAATTATTTAATTTTTGGGCCGGCCCGGTGGCGCACTGCTGTAGTGTGCCACTTGGGAAGCGCGGCGGCGCTCCCGCCGAGGGTTCGTATCCCACATATAGACCAGTTCCCGCTCACTGGCTGAGCGAGGTGCGGGAGCAATGCCAAGGGTTGCGATCCTGTTGCTGGTCCCGGTCCGGTACAGGGGCAACACTGAGGGTTGCGATCCGTTGCCGGACACGGAAAAAGACAAAAAAAAAAAATAATAATTATTTAATTTTAGTCACGAAGGCTTCTTGCATGGAGTGACACTTACACAGAGTCAGAGTGGAGGGGACCCAAGTGTGGGGGCGAGGTCTGGGAAGAGAGGCCTGGTGGAAGAAACAGCAAGGGCAAAGGCTCAGAGGAGGGCCAGTCCGGCCTGGTTTAGGAACTGACAGTGGGGTGGGGAGAGGAGAGGGCCGCACAGGGAGCCGGTGGCCAGAGGGGAGAAGAGTCTTGATAAGTCCCTAATGGGTTTCAGGTCTTGGGGGTTGGTGTGACATGATGAGATTTGCATTTTTAAGGATTTCCTCTGGAAAACTAGTTGAAGGGGGCCTGGGGGTGGGGTCTGGTATCCACACCTACACACACGCACAGGCTGCAGCCCCCTGCAGCCCTTGTCACTGAGGACAGAAGGGCAGGTGACTCCCACCTCCACAACCCCAAACCACCCCCTCTCCCCCCGCATCCCTTGCAGGTGGTTTCCTTTTAATGTAGCCCTGGGCTCTTGTCCCAACCACCCCTGAGGTAAACCTATCTCCTCTGAACTCCCCTCCCATACACCCTTCATGAGCACCTCCCTGGAACCCCACAGCCTTGGAGACAGGGGCAGCCTTTCCCAGCTGCCCACCCCAGGCCTGCCTTCCTGGAATGGGTTGAACGGTGACCCTCAAAATGGTATGTTCACATGTGAATCCTCAGAACCTGTAACTATTACCTTACATGGCAAAAATATTGCCTTATATGGTAGCAGCTGTAATTGAGTTAAGGGGAGACAGACTGGAGAGATGTGGCCTCATGTCAAGGAAGAGGCGAGGAAGGACTCTCCCCTAGAACCACAGAAGGAGCCGGACCTGCGACACCATGGTTTCAGGCTTCTGGCCTCCAGAACTGTGAGAGGACGTGTCCTGTTTCTAGCCACCTGGTTTGTGGTAATTTGCTGTGGCAGTCCTGGAAAACTAATATGCAGCCCACTTGCTGGCTGGAATCCAGGACCCACTACTTGGTTTTCTGTCAAAAGACACATACCTTGCTGTCGTGAGGTGCGACTGGGCTGGTTTCCAGAATGTCCAGCATGGGGCTCACCGCACTATAGCAGCTCAATACACATTTACTGAACTGAATCAAGAGGAAAAGGCATGGGCTTGTCAACCAGGCCCACCTGGGTTCAAACCCTTGTTCTGCCTCTTACCCAAGTGTGTGACCCATATCATGTGTCACAACTCCTGCATCTGTAAAATGGGCATAACGACAACACCCGTCTCCTCCAGAAGCTGTGGATTCAAACGAGGCAGTGGGTGGAGAGGCCTCAGGCCCTGAGGAGGTGACACTTGCTGCTGGGACCAGATCCTCCCATCAGACAATAGGGGGTTGAACTGCATCTCTGCCAGGTGCCAGCTGTGCGTGCCATAAGCCCTCTGAACTTTTATTACCATTTTAAAGTCAGGAAGGCCATCAGTTGGATTGGGGGCAACTAACTGGCAAGTGGTTTCAGCAGTGTCTCCAGACCCCAGGGATCAGCCCACAGGCTCAGACTTGCCCCTCAGCCCACCCCAGGAGGCTCCTTCCTTGACCCCTGGCCCCTTGCAGGGCCTAGAGGCCAGGGACCCTCAGAAAGTGGTCCTGTCACTGGGGTGGGAGCCACCCTCCAGGCTTCCTGGATGGGCTAAGGGGAAGTCCCCCCAGCTGCCACCCACCCCTGCCCCTCACGCATAGATGTTTGATTTCCCCCTTTCGAGGAAACAGATCAGAGAACCTGAAGTTGCCTCCCTGGGGGCCTGGGGTGGGGGGAGCTGGCAGGTTGAGGCTGAGCTCTGCTGCGTGTGCCACGCATTACCCCTCGACCTCAGCCTCACCGCTGAACAAGGCGTCGCTGTCTGTCCCCATTTAACAGTGGGAAAACGGAGGCTCAGGCCAGGCGCATCAGTGACCCTGAGGACCAGGGCTTCTCTACAGGCCTGAGCACAGTGGCCACTCTCCAGGCCTGGACCCCCGCCCCCTCCACTCCACCAGCTTTTCTCCCCCCACCCATGGTTTTGTCTATCTCTCCTCCCTGATTATGCAAGTGACTCAGGTTCAATGCTGAACAGTTAAGAAGACTAAAGGAAAATGCAAAACATCACTTCAGTCCTCTTACCCAGAATTAAACACTGTCAGTTTTTGAGGGTGTATCTTTCTTTTGAGTCAGGGTCTGTCTTTCGATCTTTCCTTCTTTCTTTCCCCAAATGTCCTCACCTTGCCTAGATTTTCATGCACCTTTACCCACATGGGTAGATTCTCTTCTACAACTGGTGTTCTTACCCTGAGTACACAAGCTTCAGGGGCTCTGCAGACCCCCGAAAACCCCACACAAAATTGTGTAAAATGTGTAGCTGCCATTGAGAGAGTTCCTGGCTTCCATAAAGTTCCCAAAGGAGCTGGAGCCCAAATAAAAATTAGGAACCCCTCCTCTGCCCAGATTTTTCAGGCCCGGCCTCTGCTGGCCCAGGTCACAGGCAGGAGCTGTGACAGTGGAAGGGTTCACCACTTGGGCCTGCTCGCTCTGGGGAACGACAGCCACTCAAGCATGATCGTGGATGCGGAATATGACCTCGATGACATGAATGTGTTTTGGGGAGAGGTCTGTGGCCCAGCCACATCTGGAGTTCGTGCAAATATAGGTTCCCAGACGTGAGCCCAGCTTCTGCCCGTGCTAGTGCGACACCCCTCTGGCTCTGCCCTCCTGGGCTTCAAACATATTTGAAAAGTGCCCTCTGGTTTCCAAGGTGCCCCTTTGCTTTGTAGAGCCACTTCCTGTGTGGCTCCCGGGGCAATGAGCCGAAATGGAAGGATGGATCACTTCCTTCTACTCACAGATATTTATCTCACGCCTACTATGTGCCAGGCACAAATCTCGGTTCTAAGATTCGCAGTGAACAAAATAAGGTATCTGTGCTTCTGGAACTGGGTCCTATTTAGTGACAATAAAGATGAGCAAACAAGTGTATCAGGTGGCATCAGTGCTCTGGGGAAAGTAAAGTAAGAAAAGGGGTAGTGAGCAAGGGAGGGCCTATTTTAGGTAGGTGGACAGGGAGACTTCTCTCAGCAGGTGACGTGTGAGCAGAGACCCAGGGGAACCGAGGGGGTGAGCCACATACATTTGGGTAAGGGGAGTGCATCCTAGGCTGGGGGAACAGCAAGCACAAGGCTGGGAAGAGGGACAGAAAGGAGGCTCTCTGTTTCCCTGCTTTCCCATTTTCCCACTGCAGTAGGTGTGCTCTGGCATGCAAGGGTTAATCTTGCCAGCCCCCAGCTGAGGTCATGTTGGTGGTTGTGTGTGTGTGTATTGGGGGGTGGGGGGGCACAGCTTGAGATGACTCTGGACCTTGGGTTGCCTGATTTGACAAATGAAAATATAGGATGCCAAATACTACATGCGATATACTAAAAAATTATTCATTGTTTTATCTGAAATTCAGATTTAACTGGACATCCTGAATTTTATCTGGCAACCCCACCTGTACCTGGACTCAAGGTGCAGAGGTTGGCTCAGACAGCCGGTGTGCCTTGCAACAGCATTTGCACTTAACCCTGGGTGGGAGGAGGGACTTGGGTGGGAGGGGGACAGGAGAGGGGACTGGAGGCAGGGAGATTTCCAGGCTTTGGTGATGTCCACAGTGGGTGCCTGAGATGGGACAGTGGCTTCGTGGGAAGGGTGAGATGGATTCAAGAGGCATTTAGGACGCTGGGTTGAAAGAATCAAGGATGAGCCTGAATCTGTGGCCTGGAGACTGGTGGATGGTGGTGAGAAACACAGGGACAGAGCCCATTAGGCCAGAGTTGTCAGGGGTCCAGGCTGGCTCTGCCAGGTTTGAGGAGGCCTCCTGGAGGAGGTGTCCAGCAGCAGGAAGGTGTACAGCTCTGGAGCCCAAGGGCAAGACTGAGGAATTTGGGCATCCATCACTTGCCCAGACATGGTGTGGAAACGCAGAGTGGAAGGAGACAAGGTCAGAGGGCAGGTGCTGGGATGCACCAGCCTTTGAGGGACAGTGAGCTCAGAAAGGTGCCTGCATAGGGGGATGAGGGGATTGCAGGGGAGGGTTTGGAGGGAAGGTATCATCAGTGGGGGTGGATGCTGCATCAGTGGATTTGGAGACCAGGATTTGTTGGTGACTAATTAGGTGCAATTTCAGGTGGAGGGTGCAGGAGAAGGTGGCAGAAGACAGATGACATTCATTCATTCACTCAGCCATTCATTCATTCTTTCAGGCTCAGGGCAGAGAGGAAAATGGCCCTCCAGGCACAAAGGGCTGGAAGGGCTGAGGGGGTATGACCAGGGGGCTGAGGAGTAGGGATGGGGATGGGATGGCCCAGAGAAACAGAGCGTTGAATGGGAGAGGAGAGGAGGAATTGCCTGGGGCAGCATCTGGAAGCAACCTTGACAGTGGGGGTGCATGGAGGGGCAGAGCTCCTGGGGGCTGCAGGGAGGTGGCGTTCTTGGGGGAGAGCCAGGTTCAGGCAGGTGGGATGTGAAAAGAAATTTCCTGAAGACCATGAATCTTTGGTGAGCTTATAAACCATGGTCTGGGGACCCAAGGGACTCTGTGGCAAGGTCTGGTGTGATGGGGAGACAGGGGGTAGAGGCACTGGAAGCTCCAGTGACCTGCAAGGGACCTCTGAATCAAAAGGAGCAGAGATTGGCTTCAGAAGTCTTGGGACCCCAATCTATTCCTTTCCCTGCCTCTCCCTCCTGCCTCCATCCCCCAGAATCCCTATACTTTTCCATCTTCTCCCTGCCAGAGTCCACTCCCAGATAACAATAGAAATGCCTTCCCTCTGAGGCCTGATGCATCACAGAGCCACCTGCCCAGGCCCCCACCTGCATCCTGGTTGTGGACAAAGCAGTCTTGAGGCTGAGGCGGAGGCAGAGGTAGCTGTAATGGTGGATTTCATGCAGTGGGGAGCAGAGGGGAGGGAGAGATCCTCCCAGATTTGCAGAGCCTGCTACTTCAGCGGCATTGGGGGCCTGGCCTGCATGTCATTCTGGAGCCCTGCTGCTCCTGGTGGCCCAATAAGGACAGTAGAGAACCCCCTCCCCTGCCAGCCCCCTAAGCAGAGCAGCTAGAAGCAAAAGAGAAATCAAGATACTTCCCTGGCTGCTCTACAGACCGTGCACATTAAGGCACATCAGATAAGCTTCTCTTCTTGTATGTGGTGAAGGTGTCAGACGGGCTGGCTGCTGCCGGCTTCCCTCCATGGTTCTCACTGCTTAGTGGTCCCTGGCTGCTCTACAGACCGTGCACATTAAGGCACATCAGATAAGCTTCTCTTCTTGTATGTGGTGAAGGTGTCAGACAGGCTGGCTGCTGCCGGCTTCCCTCCATGGTTCTCACTGCTTAGTGGGGCCTCCAGGAAGCCTGGGGAGAATATGGGCAGAGGCCGCTCACTCACAAAGCCTGGCTGGAGTGGAATCCTCAGCCCCATTGCAGCCCCAGGAGGATGCAAAATGCCTGGCCCTCTCCTGGTGTACAATCTCCCATGGCTCCCTAGGACCCACAGCACCACCTCACACTTTTCAGCCTGGTGTTTGGGGCCTTCCAGGCAACCCTCTTGCTGCTTCTCCCCACGCACCTTACACTGGCCAGGATGGAATATACTCTACATCTTTTGCCCATAGGGATTTCTCCTCCTGAAATTCTCTCCCTTCCTCTGCCATTGTCTAAATCCTGCTCATCCTTCATGACCAGCTGCCATGCCCCCCACCCCAGGAAGTTCCCAGCTGCCAGTCTCATTCGTCTATTTTTCCATGCCTTTAGAAACCAAGATAACAGCTTCTATGAATCTGCCACCTTGGTGCCTGGCACAGTGTGGTATGTGGCATGGGCATCAGTAAATGCTTTCATTGAATTCTCTACCGTGTTCATATTTAACTCACATATATTAAGCACCTACTACATGCAAGCCTCCTTAATTTTTGGAATGATGCAGTGATGTTGGTATAACTGCCTCCCTTCTCATGTCAGGAAACCGAGGCTCAGAGAGGCTAAGGGACACCCCAGAGCCACATAACCAAGAAGTATCAGAGGTGGGATTACACGGAGGCCTTTCTGAGCTCAGAATCCAGGTCTTTCCACTCTGTGCTTTCTCCTTCCTGCTGGAACACCCTGTGGCTGGCCTCCTGTGTCCCCACTGGCTTTGATTTCAACCTACTCTTTCTTCTTTAATTTTTTTTTCTTATAACAAAAGAAATTTGTGTTCAGGTCTGACTCTTAAATCCAAGACATTCCATTGTCTCTGTTCCAAGTGGCATCCCTAAGCCAGAGAAGGCTGGGAAGGTGACCGGCCATCCCCCTCCTTCCAGGCAACCAGGTATATCTCTTAGGACACTTGGTTATTGCAAGTGACAAAAACCCAACTGTGACTGGTAATTTTTGTGTCAACTTGGTTAGGCCACAGTGCCCAGACATATGGTCAAACACTAGTCTAGACATTGCTGGGAAGGTATTTTTTAGATGAGATCAACATTTAAATCAGTAGACTTGACTAAATCACCTTCCATCATGTGGGTGGGCCGCATCTAATCAGTTAAAGACCTTTAGAGAAAAGAGACTGACTCCCCGAGGAAGAGGGACTTCCTCTGCAGTCTGCCTTCAGACTGGAGCTGCAGCACCGTCCCTTCCCTGTGCCTCCAGCCTGCCAGCCCACCCTGCGAGCGTGGCCTTCCCAGCCTCCACCACAGCATGAACCAATTCCTTCAAATGAACACCCCCCCTTTTATCAGCTTCCCTCTGCACTGGCCTCATTCTCAAGCAGGCTCTCCTCATGGAGTGCAAGAAGTCTGCCCGAGTTCTAGCTTCCTGCCTACGCTTAGCAGACCATAGGAAGGGAGTCCTCTTTTTTAATAATTCCAGCCAAAGTTCTGGGGCTGACACTCATGGGCCTGGCTCACTTCATGTGACTCTTCCTGCCTGGCCATGGGGCCAGGAGGCCAGGTAACCCTCCTTTCTGTGGTCTGATGACGATTCCTACATACTTGCCTTGACGCAGATCCTGGGACTTGAGTCAGCCTGAAAGGGGAACTTCAAATTGAAGAGAAAGCACACTGGCGCGATGGATCCCAGGGATTCCTCTGAATGGAGCTGGGACAGAGCCAAGCTCTAAATATTCGACTTCAGAGAGAAGTTTGGCTGAAACCTCCAGGGAGCTGGCTCATGGGCTCGTCACTCCCCCCACCTCTGCCCAATGCTGAACCCCTCTATAGGGGTCCTAGTGGCCCCCCCACTGGAGGTGGAGCTCATTCCCTGTTGCCTTGACAACAAGCTTTTGGCTGGCTCTGACTGGGAGATCTCCCTCAGGTAGAGCTGAAGCCTGCCTCTGTATCTCCACTCATCAGTCCCAATTCTACCCTCTATCCCCGTCCCTCACCCCTCCCTTCCTGCCCCAGCCCAGGCCCTGTGCGAACCCTCATCCGCACCATGCCCTCGAGGCCTCTAAGGCAGCTCTCCTGTCAGTTTGCTCTGGGTACTGAGCTGAGCACACAGCTCATGTCATTTCATGCCCTCTTCTCTGGAGTGGGTACTAACATCGTGCCCATTTTACAGAAGAGGAAACTGAGCTTCAGAGACGTGGACGGTGGTATGGGTCAAATGTGTCCCCTAAAAGTTCTTATATTGGAAATTTGATCTCCATGGTAACAGTGTTAAGAGGGTGGGAAATCCGATCATGGTATTTGAAAGGGACTTTGGAGGTGATTAGATTGTGAGGAATGTGCCCTCGTGAATGGATTCATGTGCTTATGATGTAATGAGTTATCATGGGCATGATTCTGATGGCTTTATATGGAGTGTGAGTGAGAAGGTGAGCTCTCTTGCTCAGGCCATTTTCTCTCCCAATGTGATACCCTAAGTTGCTGTAGAGAGTCACCATCCCAAAAGCCCTCACCAGATGTGTTCCCTGGACTTTCAACTCACCAGCCTCCAAAACTGTAAGAAATAAATGTATTTCTTTATAGATTATCCAGTTTCAGGTATTCTGTTATAAGCAACAGAAAGAGATTAGAATATGGGGGCTTGCTTAAGATCACCTGACTAATACAGGGCTGAGCAGGAGGCCTGCTCTGACTCCAACGCACATGTAGGCTGTCCTGCCTTCAACTGTCCCTCAAATGACATGTTTTGAGAACTCTTTGCTATCCTTGAAGTTTTCTTCTGGCTGTGGTCCAGTAGATCAAAGCTTCTGAAAGCGGGATGCCCAGGACTGAATTGTAATGCTCAGGATTCTTAGAGTTCCATATTGTGGAAATCCCTCTCAAACCGGTTTAACTATTGGCTCATGTAACTGACGGCTTCAGGCATGGCTGAATCTAGAAGCTCTAACCACTTTGGCTGAATCTAGAAGTTCAAACCACATCATTAGGACCCAAATTATCTAATTCTCCCTCTGCAGCATTCCACCATGCTAAGATTCTTCTTTTTCCTTTAAATATTACTGACCTCTCTTTTATCCCCCAGAGTTCATATCCAAGGCAACTTGGATTTGTGTTTTCCTGGGCTGTGGTCCTAAACCTTGGCCCTAATAAACTAATTGTTTTATGTATTTTTGCCTCAGTTTCTTCCTTAGATCAACAGAAGGAAAGGAGGGAAGGAGAAAGGACAGCCCAGTTCAAACGGCACCTTCCTTGGGAGTCTCCCCTGAATCACATGTTTCAGAGCCCAAGGTGATTTGTTTCTTAGCACCAGTCATTTCTGGATGTGCCAACTCATCTCTCCTTCCTGTGATTCTGGGAAATATGTCTTGATTATCTCCATCGTTTCCTCCTGCCTCTCCATCCCCTTCCCATGCCCTGCCTGGCCTGTTGTGCATACAAAGGGCTTAATAATTGTTGACTTAAAATGACCAAAGGCTTTATAAACATAACAATGTCCTCTCCTATCCAGAAAATCAGTATTTTTCTACTGATTGAAGGATCAAACCCATTTTTCTCCAGTGGGGGAACCTCCACCATAAAGGGGACATGAGCAGGGTGAAGGACAGATTTCTGAGTTCTCCAGGGAGGAAGGGGACATTCGTTGGGGCCTGCTGTGTGCAGATGCTTCCCTCATACACACTCTGAGTTTACTGCACAGCCTTGTGAGATGGGTATTAGCCTTCTAGTTGCACAGTGAGGAAACAGGCTCAGCAAGGTGGATTGGCAAGACCAAGGTCACACAGTTGTTAAGAGGCATGGTTGGAATTGGACCACCATCGGTATGCTGCTGGTAAACTGGCTCTCAGAAAAAAAAAAAAAGAAAGAAAGAAAGAAGAAGAAAAGAAAGCCCTGATTTGTAGTGTTTGCCCATTCCTATGGTGTAAATACTCCCACCAAGGCCATTTTCAAGAAATCAAAAACAACTTTGCAAAATTCCCAAACAGTACATAATTGCCTCTTGCAAATTAGTAGCAGCCAGCACCAGCTGGCTCAACACACCCCTGAAAGTCTGTCTGACCCAAAGTGAGGCCTCTTCCCACTGCCCTGGACTAGGTGGAGATGAGGAGGACAGGCCGATGTCAGGCCAGGGAAGCCCTGGGGGCAGAGGTGGGGTGGAGACTCCACCAGCCTCAAACCTTCCTGTGCTTCTCTCTGTCTTGCCCGCACCCTCACCCACTCTGCCTCCCCCACACTGTCCACCACACTGGGTCTTCCTGCCCGATGTCCTTTCTGCTCGGTCTGTTTCTTTCCTTCTGATTCTTTGTTTTTGTGACACGTTTTCCCTCCCATTTCTCTCTGCAGGTTTCTCTATCTCTCCTTTTCTTGAACTGTCCCTCCCTCTCAGGAAACATTTCAAAGTCTGTTTTAAAAACAACACAGCGACTGACTTTACAAGTTTTTTTCCCCTCTTCTTGAGAACAGGACGTGAGAAGGCCAGGTTGAATTTCCTGTGTGAAATGATGTGTGGGCTTTCTGAACAAAACAAGGGTCAGGCTGTGGTCCTGAAGGAGCCAGTGCCACGGTCAGCTGGAATCAAGTCTCAGGCAGTGCAGCCCATGGGATGCCCAGGCCACTCCTGCCCTTCCCAGGACAGGTTTTCTGGACTTGTGCTGCAGAGACAGCTGGGACAGGCACGGAACGTTCCACCACACACCGCAGTCGTGCCCCATTTATTCAGGCCCTCGCCATAGGACAAGAGCCACCCTCCCTCCCCCACCGGTCCAAGACCTGCTCCACTTCTGGCTGTGGGTGTGACCTGGGGCAAGTCATTCTGTTTCTGTGAGCCTCAGTTTCCTCATCTGGGAAATGGGGATGACGAGGCGGACTTTGGGGCCTTGCCAGTGGTATCATATGTGGGTAACACACCTAGCAGAATGCCTGGCAAGTAGGTGGTGCTGAGATAACATCAGTTATCTGTCCAGCGGGGAGGGGATGGAGAGGCAGGGGAAGGTATGTGTTCCATATAAATGCTTACTGAAGTCTCCCCCGTTATATGGCAAAATCATGATTAATTAAACCTCTCTTGATGAAAATGTCCAATAGTTAGCTGTGGGGCCTTAGGCAAGTTACTTAATATATTTGTGCCTCAGTTTCCTAACTGGTAAATTAGAGTTTATTATAGGACCTCCCATATAGGAGTACTGCATCGATTAGATGAGTTAATACATGCAAAGTGCTTAGAACAATGCCTAGCATATAATAAATGCTTAATCAATGTCAGCTATTTTTATCATTAGTTCGAATGGCCCCAACAGCCATTTAACAGGAGAAGGCGTGATATTTCTCAGTTAAAATTAAAGAGGCCTCTGATGGGGACAACTGCCATACATTTCCTTCTGAGACATCATCACTAAGAGGTTTTAACCTCCCTGCTCTGCCCTGGAATCCTCATGTGCGACTTGGGGCTAGAATGGTCCCCCCTTGATAGGGTGGGTGTGAGCATCCCTGGACAGTGCTTAGCAAGGATGGTGGTGAGTATTTACTTTCTCTTCCTGGTGATGGCTCAGGGTCCACGAGCTGGGGATGCGCAGGCTTTGCCTCTCTGTGGAAATCACCTGCCCTGAGGTCCAGTCCCCAGGGCTCAGGTGGACCTGGCCACACCCCCATGTCCAGGCCACACACCCATCTCCAGGAGACACCTGACCCAGGCCTGGCCACTTAGGGCTGCCCACCCCTGGCCATGGTGATTGGTTGTCGGCTGGGCACGTGACCCAAGCTGGGCCAATGAGAGCCTGACCTTTGCCCATGGCGTTAGTTGAGCCGCATGCCTTGGACTGCTCCAAGCAAGCTTGTGCATGGTTTCATTGACCCTCCACGACATCATTCTCCCCATTCTACAAATGAGGAAACAGGAGTCAAGAAGCCTGATTTAGGTCCTGGTTCTGCCACTGACTCGCTCTGTGATCTTGGGGAAGCCCTCTCATTCATTCTACATGCAATTAAGTGCCAAGTTGGGGGGAATCATTAAAACTGCTAACATTTCAGCCTCACTAGGCGCTCGTTGCTGCTCTAATTACGGTCCTGGTTCTGCCACTGACTTGCTCTGTGATCTTGGGGAAGCCCTCTCATTCATTCTACATGCAATTAAGTGCCAAGTTCGGGGGAATCATTAAAACTGCTAACATTTCAGCCTCACTAGGCGCTCGTTGCTGCTCTAATTACATCTGAGAGTGATGCTGTTATTCCCACCTTACAGGTAGGAAAACTGAGGCACCAAAAGTTCACACTGCTAAGTGCTGCAATCTGAACCCAGGTGTCTGATTTATCATCCATGCCCTTGAACTACTAATGGTACCACCTCTGATAAGCAAGGGACTGCATCCCTGTCCTCAGAGCAAGGGTGGTAAAGGTGGTGGCTCCTGGCCCCGCTCTCTGGTTTCCTGGTCAGTTCTGGAGGCCTAATGGGCTGTGTTCCAGAGCTGGGAATCCCAGCTCTGACCTCATGCACGTGTGACCCTGGGCAGGTCGTGGCTCTTCTCTGAACCTCAGTTTTCCTGCTTATGAATGGATGGGTTCTGATGCTTGCAGCTCATGCCACCTTCTGGGAGCACCTGGGCTCTTAGCACCCCTCCACACACCACCCCTGCCCCCATGATATCCATTTCTCCCCTCCCCAAAGCTTGACCCCTCTTCTGATGACTTGCTTTTAGAACCTGTGGGCTGTATAGCTCTTGCCTCCCTCCTCTAATGGGGGATGGCAGACAGCCAGGGCAGGTGGGATCCAAAGGTCCTGGATTGGTATAGATCCACCATCCGTAAACCACACAAGTCTGTCTGGCCTGGCAAGGGGCAGGACTGTTTCTATTGATCTGTGCTCTCAGCATGGAGAAAGCAGCTGTTTTCCTCCCAATCCAAAATCGATGGTACCTGGCCTGGCAGATGGGGCCTGAGGGTTTGGAGCCAGGAAACAGTTCCTCTTGAGTTTCAGAAACCCAGGCCAGGGCAGATCAGACTGGGCCAGGCAGAGCTGCAGAGCATGCTAGGAAGAGACCTGGGCCAGGGGTCACCTTCCAGCTCAGGGCCAACCCAGACACTTTGGAAATGTGCTTCAACTCATTGCCATCTCCCTCCAGCCCTGGACCCTTAGCTGATGAGTGGCCTGGTAGTGCAAGTCAGACAGGCTTGGGCTGGGTCTTGAATATGATTCTAGCCCCTGCTCTGACATCGACCTGCTGTATAGACTTAGGCAAATCTTTTTCCTTCTCTGGGCCTCAGTTTCCCTCGTGGTCAAAGGGGGAGGCCAGACCAATGCTCATTAGGGACAGTCCAGCTCTGCCCTGAGGAATGGTGGTGACAATATTTCCTCTTGTCTGGGCATGTTGCACTCCCCAGGCATGGCTCATTGGGTAGGCATGGCTCTTGTGGGGGCACATGTCACACTCTGGCTCCTGCCATCCCAGAGTGTTAATTACTCCCCCTTCCCACACACTCCTACTCCCTGCTGGCAAGTTCTCTTGGAGCTGGGCCAGCAGACAATAGCCTCCTAATGGCCCCCAGAGCTGGCTCCAATATCTGCTCGTGCAAGAAACACTGGAATGATGGGCTGGGATGGGTCCTGAGCCCTGGACACACCCTGATCTCTGGCCCTCTGTGCCCCATCAGCAAAAGGGGTGCCCTGAGCTGGAAGAGCTTTGAGGGCCCTTCCAGGCTGGTGTTCTCACGTGCTCTGTCTCTCTTCTGCTCTCCACATTTTCTCGACTGTCCCCGCCCCTGGCTTCCTCCCCTCCTCACTGCTGCTCTCCTCTTGGCATCTCCTCCTACGTCCCACCTGCTGCATCCTCACGGACTCGTGACCCAGACTAGCCCTTCTCTCCCCTCTTCCAGTCTGTCCTGTAAGATTAGCCATCAGAAGTACGTGTCTGATAGACCCTACCCTGCTCAGCCTCCCTGGCTCTACTCGTGACCCAGACTAGCCCTTCTCTCCCCTCTTCCAGTCTGTCCTTTAAGATTAGCCATCAGAAGTACGTGTCTGATAGACCCTACCCTGCTCAGCCTCCCTGGCTCTCTGGTGCCCAAGACACAGAGATCTAGTCCTCCAGGTAATATTCAAGGCCCTCTTCATTTTCCTCCCAGCCAGCCCTTCCTTCTCATTCCTGCCACCCCTCCTGCCACACCGTGCCTCCAGCCCTCCAGCCATAGCGCGCCGTTCCCACAGGACAAGGGCCTAGGGCTTCCCCGCCTCTAGGCCTTTGCTCTTTCCCTTCCGTCTGCCGATAATGCTTTCCCACACTTTTCCCTGTCAAACCCTACCCATTCTTCAAGATCCACTTGTATGTCATGTCAGCCCTGGTAGTGGATGTGTCCCCTTCAGGCCCCCCAACAGCACTAGCTGCAGGCTCTCCCACTCTGCTGGCCTGGGTCAGATTCAAGGTACCCCCAGACCCCACAATAGGAGGATTGCTCTATGGAAGGTGGTGTCATCTCCCAAACTCTGGGAGATCGTGAGGTCCCAAAGGACAGGAGATAGGTCTTCCTTGTCTCTTTCCTCAGTGAAATACCAAAAAAGGAGTCGCTGCTAAATAATAATGTGCTGAATGGAACAAGGCTGGATATGCTTTGAAGGCAGAGCATGGTGGTTTGTTTGGAACTGAGTTGGGATAAGAAGAAACGAGCTGGATTGGGAGGATTTATCCTAAGCCAGGTGGATTTCACTTGAGTTAGATGTGCCCAGACACGCAGATTGGGTTAAGTGGGGTTATCTGGACTTAATTGGGTTAGAGTTAGTTGGATTGGGCTTGTTAGTAGAGGAGAGTTGGATTAGTTGTGTTATCCTGGTTGGGTGAAATGGTCTGTATAGTTGAATTGGGTTGGATTATTTGCATTGGGAGAACTGGGTTGGTTTGAGCTGGGTAAATTGAGTTGGTTTGGGCTAGTTGACCTAGGTTATTGGGTTGACTTTGTTTGGGTTAGTCCAGTTGAGTTGGGTGAGTTGGCTTGCTTTGGGCTGACTTAGTTGGAATTGGCTGGTTAGTTCATTCAGCGGCTGGGTAAATTGAGTTGGTTTGGGCTAGTTGACCTAGGTTATTGGGTTGACTTTGTTTGGGTTAGTCCAGTTGGGTTGGGTGAGTTGGCTTGCTTTGGGCTGACTTAGTTGGAATTGGCTGGTTAGTTCATTCAGCTAGCATAGTTTTGTTACACTGTTGAGAAGGGTTGGCTGACTTAGGCTGGGTCAGTTGAGCTGGGCTAATATTAGTTGAGTAGGCTGGATTAGGTTGTGAGGCTGGGCTATTTGGGTTGGGCTGGTTGGCTGAGTTAGGTTTGGTTAGATGGGTTGAGTTCATTACTTGGGTTGGGTTAGTTGGTTTGATGATTGATTTGGGTTGGCTTAGGCAGAGTTAGTTGGGTAGAGCTGTAGGATGGAATAGGTCACTTGGGCTTCTAGAACTGGGCTAGCTTAGACAGGTCGCATTGGGTTGGCTTGTCAGGCTTGGGACAGACTGGCTTGGTGGGCTGGATTATGGGCTGCCTGGCCTCGGTTCCAGGCTGGCTCAGGGATAGTCAAGTACTCTGAGTGCTGCTCAGTCTCCAGTTCTGAGCCAGGGCGGGTGGTGGGTGGTGGGTTCCTTGGCCACAAATAGCTGTGGGGAACACAAACAGTCTGGTCTTCAAAGACCTCAGTGGTGGCGGCTGTAACTTTCCACACGGCCCCAACGAGCACGTCGCTAGGCCTTGTGTAGGCCTTGTGTTTGGGCCCAGCTGCTGCTTCCTCTGTGAGCAAACCACAAGGTGGGGGGCGGGAGAGGTGGGGAGCATGGGGGCTCCGAGTCTCTCCTCTACAGGAGCAGGCAGGCCTTGCCAAGCATCCCCCAGCTTAGGCACCAGGTACTTTCTGCCAAGGAGAGAGAGGTTGACCTTCGGTGGGGGGAGCATCTCCTTTCCTGCAGCAGCCCTGCCATGGCCGATGTGCCAGGCCTGGTGGGGGGTGGGGAAGACCAGGAAGGACTGTGGGGAGGAGGAGCAGAGGTGGGGGTGATGGTTAAACTGCAGGCCTGGGAGTGTTCAAGGGCGTCTCGGAGTTTGGTTACTGCACAGCTGAGGTGGAAGCTGGGCTGGACATTCATTCGTTCATTCGTTCATTCAAAAAACTATCTCTTGAGCACTCACTAAGTGCAAAGACGTGGCAGACAGGGGTCAAAGGAAGGAGAGATGGTGATGGCCACAGAGACAGGCCTAGGCTTCCTGAAGGGCGGTATGACCACGCCACCCCCTGTTTTCTCACTCCTTCTGTCACTCCTTTGAAGGGACCCACTGTGGGCAGCTCAGAGCTATGTCCAGATGAGGTGTGCCTTGTGGGCAGAGGCGCGACAGTGGCCAAGCCCAGACAGCAGAGCCAGGAACTCGTGGCCAGTGCCCCCTCTGTACCACACCCCCCTCCAACTTCCCTGCCTTCTGGCCTGTCCACACTCCACCTCACCTCCCATACCAGCTGGGCTGACCTTCCCCTGGTCCCTGGGAAGGCAGAGCATTGAAACCCACGAGGCTTCCGAGGTTGTCAAATCTAAACCCATACTATAGAGATGAGGAAATGGGGGCCCAGAGTTGGGGCGTGGCTTGCCTGGGACACATGGTGCATTGGAGACAGAGCTCAGGCTCCAGTCCAGATGTCCTGATTGCCCAGCCAGGAGCAGCCACATACTTCAGTGAAAGGTCCAAGGGTCTGTGATCCAAACACTCCCAGGTCTCTTATTTACATCTGTGCCGCCTTGGGTAAGCGTCTTCGTCTTTCAGCCTCAGTCTCCTCTAGGGCAATGGTTCTCAACCCTGGGTGATTTTGCCCCTGGGGAAACACTTGGCACTATGTAGAGACATTTTTGATCGTCACAACTGGGCAGAGGGGGAGTGCAATAGCATCTAGTGGGTAGCAGCCAGGGGAGCTGTTAAACATCCCGTAGTGCACAGGACAGCCCCCACCACAAAGAATTATCTGGCCCCAAATGTCAATAGTGCTGAGACTGAGAAACTGTTCTATAGTGACCAGTTGTCCCAGTCTGCCTGGGACTGAGAAGTTGCCTGGGACATGGGACTTTCACTGCTAAAACTGGGACAGTGCAGGGCAACCAGGATGGTCGGTCACGATAGCTTCTTCCTCTGTAAAATATGACCATCATTCCCTCCCCTTCAGCACTGTCATGAGCTCACGTAAGGGCTTAGCACAGTGCCGGGCCCGGGTCAGTACTCAGCTGAGTGGGTGTCATTCTTGTGATGCTGCTGCCAAGCAGACTTCTTCCTCCTGCAGGTCTTTGCTCCAGCTTTTTCCCAGTGGACACTGCTTTTCCCTCCTCCGTGGCCGGCCCACCTTCCTAAGGCTCCGAGACTGAGCTCCTCCAGGACAGAGGAGCACTGGCCTGTCAGGTGTTCTATCAGGTGGCTGTCGGGTGTTCTGAGGGGTAAGGGTCTTCTTCCTGGGTAGTGCAACCCACTCTCTTGGAATTATCTGATTCTCCACTCATACCCCAGCTGGAGTGAGAGCTGCCTGAGGACAGGGGCTGTGGCAGGTGCACATCCATGCCCAGATGCCCAGCCTAGAGCCTGGTATAGAGGAGACAAGAGCAAATGTCCACTGGGCAAACATCCTGAGTCCTCAATAGGTGCCATCTTCTACTCTTTGCAAGTCCTGCAGACATTGTCTTCCCTGCCTGTCACCACTCTGCCCCTTCATGCCTGGCATGAGGCTGGTATACTGCTGAGGCCTGACGGAGCTCCGGGAGCTGAGTTCACATCAGAATTGAGATCGATAATGCAGCAAGAGGTTTGCATACATGGAGTGAAAAAGCTGATTACCAAACAGCATGTGAGTGTGAGCACATCTTGGTAAATTATATTCATACGAATGGGTATTCTTGACTTGAAAGGCACTTTGGTTCCCGAGGGCAGAGGTGACAGCTGGATATTGTCCTTCACCACCTCCCTGCTGTGTAACTAATGTTGGGCAAGTTTTTCAACTTCTCTGGGCCTCAGTTTCCGTATATGTAAACTGGGGATTGCACTGGTACCTCCCTCCCAGGGCCATTGGGAGGGTCCAGTGAAATAAACTGCAATGGGCCTTGCGCCTGTTCAGGGCTCACAGTGTGTCAGCCACTCTGATTATTGAAAGTCCGAGTAGGTGCTCAGGCCACGTGGATTCCTCTCCCTCTTCTTTCCATCATGCCGCTCATCCCTCCCTCTAGCACCCTCGTCACAACAGAGAGGCTCCAAACACTCGTGGTTCCTGGAACAGGACGGGGCCATGGGCTCGTCCTCAGGTACCTTGGAGAGGCCACACCATGATCTCCACAGCATCTGCTCTGCTTCCCCCAAGTCGCCCTTCCCACACGCCCCTACTCTGGCCACTGGTTGCCACGCCCCCCAGGAGACAGGCTAGGGCTGGGCCCGGTTGGATTTATTTACTGTTTGTCGAGGCTGGTTTTCTGCTGCTGAGGTGAAGGCCTGCTGGTTGCCCATGTTTCCTGCCTGGGTTTTGCCTGCCTGGTACTGGGTTGCCAGGTCTCCAGGTGCCCCACCCAAGGCCCCTCCACCCTTGCCACAAGCTCTCCCTCCACATACCCTTCCTGGCTACTGGAAATCAGACTCAGAAGCCTCCAGGGCCCCTTAGGTTCTTCCTTAGCAGGAAGTTGGCACCCATGGGCAGCTGGCTGAGGCCAGATCGTTTTTTAGCCCAATTGGGAAGGCCGCAGACTGGTCAGCCCTCCCAGGACATGGCAGAGCCACTATCCTGCAGCAGCTAGATCTACAAAGAGAAGCTTTCTGCTTGAGTTATCTCTGCCCATTGTAGAGATGAGCATCCTGGACTTAGTCAGGAGGCAGTGACCCATCTTAAACTCCCTGCCCTTTGGCTTGATGACTCAGGAAGAAACAGAGCCACACCCCACAATCTTGGGCACTGGGGCCACTCTGTGGTGAACTGTCCTCCCAAAGATGTTTTTTTTCCAAATTTCAGTCATTCCAGTAACAACGGCACAACTTTTCTTACCCTAAATTTGCACTACACATAATTTTCCTCACTTAATATATATTTTTTAAGTGGATTCTTTTTACTTAAATAAATGTAGCCTTATCCTAAGAAATCTTATTCATAAAATCACAAACTTGATTCACCAGAGAATTTTTCTCTTAAAGCATGTTAGATAACCATGAAAACAGCAAATGCTGGTCAGTGCACCATCTACAGGGGTACTTCAAAAAGTTCGTGGAAAAGTAGAATTAATGATAGTGTAAATCTTTTCATGAACTTTTTGAAGTAACCTCCATCCTAAGAAATCTTATTCATAAAATCACAAACTTGATTCACCAGAGAATTTTTCTCTTAAAGCATGTTAGATAACCATGAAAATAGCAAATGCTGGTCAGTGCACCATCTACAGGGGTACTTCAAAAAATTCGTGGAAAAGTAGAATTAATGATAGTGTAAATCTTTTCATGAACTTTTTGAAGTAACCTCGTACAATGCTGTTTTGGGAGAGCAATTCAGAGGGTTATCCATATGGAGGACCCCTGAGCCCTTCTGAGATGCCGTCTCTGCCCTCTGAGATGGTACTGCCAGGCACCATCTGAGCCACACGTGCTCCAGAAACACCGAAAGCCACTTAACGTCATGAAAGTCAATGGGGATCCAGACTCCACTCTGCCCAGCTATAGTGAGTACCCAGAGGGGATACCCAGTCCAGCCTGGCTTAGCTCAGGAGGCAGGATTAACAATAATAACCCCACCTTTTAGCACAGCATTTTACAGTTTGCAGAGCTCATTCTCACCTAAGGCCATGTGACCAAAAGAATGGAGCTGAGACTGGTAGTCGAAGCCTCAGAACATTATCGCTGCAAAGGCTAGAGGTTGTCGGGTCTTGTGCTTCCCAGAGGCTGGTCTGTGAGATGATTTGGGGCAGCCGTTGGTAAGGCACTCACAGGGCAAGAATGGAAAACAGTGCTACTTTCCATTCTTGCTCATGCCTCTGATTCTCATCAGAGCAGAAGTTCCAGTTAGGGCCTGGGGGTCTTCAGCACCTCCCACCTAATCAGAGGCTTGGCATCAGAGCCCTCAGCAGATGACAGTGTCCCAGTGGAGTTTCATAATGTCTGTGGCAGTCAGGATTCCAAGGTAGCTCCCAAGATCCACCCCCATGTACATGCCACATACAATCCCAACCTCTTGAGTATGGGCGGAACCTGTGAACATGACTTTGAGTTAATCAAGAAGGAGTTTCTCCTGCTGGGCTGGCCTGAACTCATCAGAGGAACCTTTAAAAAAAAGGCAAAGTATCAAAAAACATCATCCTGCTGGCCTGGAAGATGGCAAGCAGCCCTGTAGTGAGCAGCCTATGGAGGGCCATTTGGCAGGGAACTGTGGGAGGCTTTCAGGAGCCTGGGGTGGTCCCTGGATGACAACAAGCTAGAAAAGACAGACAGTTACACAGCTACAACCAAGTGAATTCCGTCACCAGCCAGTGAGCCTGGAAGAGGACCTTGAGCACAGATGAGATTCCAGCTTTGCCAACACCTTGATTTCAGCCTGGTGAGACCCTGAGCAGAGGACCCTGCTAACCCGTGCCTGGACTCTTGACCTAGGCAAACTGTGAGGTAATACCTCTGTGTTTATTTAAGTGGATAAATTTGTTACACAACAATAAGAAATTTGTTTTCCTTATATTAATTTTTGCAGTTACTTGATAATAGTTATCTGTGTTTATTAAGTTATTTACACAACAATAAGAAATTTGTTTTCCTTATATTAATTTTTGCAGTTACTTGATAATAGTTTTCTATTTAGAGTGGAGATAAAAGATTTCCTTAAAATTTTTAAAAATTAAATTAATTCAATTTTTAAAATCAGTGTAAAAGGGTTAAAAATGGCCCAAATTCTTTGACACTCATCTCATCAAGAGGTGGGCTTTATGTCCCCTCCCCATGAATCCGGGTGGGCTTGGGTCTGCTTCCACCAAGAATACAATGAAGACAATGGGAAGTGACTTCCATGGTCAGGTCATAAAAGGCCATGCAGCTTCCACCTGCCCTTCTTGGGACACTCTTGCTTGCGAAGCCAGCTTCCACGTAAGATGTCTGATTAGGTCTGAGACCACATGGAGGGGGAATGTGCAGGTGCTAGGCCACCAGCCAGCGGAGCTCTGAGCCCACAGCCAGCATCCACTGCCCGCTGTGGGGGGAGCCAAGTTGACATCCAGCCCAGCCAAGCCTTCAGATGAATGCAGCCCCAGCCAGCATCCGACTCTACCTGCACAAGAGACCCAAGCATGAAGTGCCCTGCCTCATCTTTCTTGAATTCCTGATCACAACATAACGAGCAAATAAAATGGTTATTTTAAGCTGTTATGTTTTAGGGAAATTTGTTATGCAGCAACAGCAACTGGAATCATTAGTGACACATTCATGTGGTTCAAAAGTCAAGAAGTGTGAGACTGTCTGGGGTCAGCTGCAGATGAGGCCTGCCCAGGGGTGGGGCTTTGATGAGATGCTGCAGCCTCCCCACCCCTCCTCTCCACCCATAGCCTCACCAGCAACAAACATTAGCTGAGCACCTACTGTATACCATGTCTTGTGGGTAGGTGTACCTAAAAGAGGCATCATGGAGGTGGGGGAGGGGGGCAGCTCACAGCCTAATGAGAGGGAGGACACATACATGAAGCTCATGAATCCCAGCCAGGGGACACTGCAGCTGCTCAATCAACGTTCCTTGCAATGAACTGGACCCCAAGGCAGACATGCTGAGTTGATTCACAAACACCAATGGAGCACTGGTGGGCACAGTGTGTCCTGGGAGTAGGAGAGATGGTTCCTGCCCCAGTGGCACCTGCATTCCTGTGTTGTATGAAATGCTGAGTGAGGCAAGGAGGACGCAGGAGCCTTGTGGGCTGAGCAGTCAGCCAAGGCATGCCGTCAGTGGAGTATTTATGGACCTTATGATTATTTAATAGCTAACATCTTAAAATTATGCACTTAATATATACCACCCTTCAAAGCATTTTTGAGCATTTATATCTTTTCAAAGCCGATGGGTGATAGTCCTGCTGTCTCTTTTCAGCAGGGAATTGAGGCTCAAAGAGGTGAAGTAAGTTGCAGGAAGGTGGCAGGGGGGAGCTGGAACCCAGGCTTCTCCTGCTTCCCCAAGGAACAGCAGCACTGAGCTGGCAGAAAGAACACCCCAAGGGAGGGAAGCTGTGGAAGCAATGGCTCAGACGCTGGAATCTGCTTCCCAGAGCATGGGAAGGTGAGGAGGAGGAACGGAAGGTAGAGCAGGGTTGATGCCTTGTCAGGGTGTTAGTGTGATGTTTATGGAGATGCCCAAATCATCAAAGTCCAGTTCTCCTACCTCTCTCTTTCTCTCTGTTTCCCTGCCTCCTTTTCTTTGCAGGACAGTTTTATCTTTTTACAATATAACTGAGCTGAAATATGTGTGTGTGTGTATACTGTATTTCTTTTATATTTTTAATGTATTTTTTATACTGTATGCAATTTTGTGCTGCTATAACAGAATACTTGAGACTGGGTAATTCACAAGGAAAAGAGGTTTGTTTGTCTCATGGTTCTGGGCAGCTGCATCTGGTGTGGGCCTCAGGCTGCTTCTGCTCATGGCAGACAGTCGGCAGGTACAAGGAGCTCGCATGGTGAGAGGAAGCAAAAGTGGAAGGCAGTGCCAGGCTCCTTTTAACAACTTGCTCTCGCAGGAAATAATAGAGCAAGAACTCACTCACTACCTGCCCCTACCCCAGCCCCAGGGCATTAATCTATTCATGAGAGCTGCACCCCCATGACCCAAACACTACTAACACTGCCACATTGGGGATCAGATTTCAGCATGAGCTTTGGGGGGACAACATATTTGAACTATATCATATACATGTGAGTGTGTATATATGTACAAAATATGAGGGTGTGCTTCATAAAGTTCGTGGAAAAATGGAATTAAAAGATAAGACTAATCTTTCCATGAACTTTTTGAAGACCCCTGGTTTGTGTGTGTGTGTTGTGTACATATACATATATTTTAACAAGGTAGATATCTTCAGTGAGAGTGTGTCCTCCTCAAAGGTATTTCAGTTTGCAAAATGTATGGAGAAACCAGAGCTGTCTTCTGCTGTTCAGCTCAGGAGTTGCTTTGGCCCAGGACGGCCTTTGTAATGGTTGGGTTTCATGAGAAGCAGCCTCCGTGGCAGCCCAAGACACATGACCTGGGAGGAAGGGCCTGGAGCACTGAAGCTGAGAGGCCAGGCCCTCAGAGCAGGACATGGTAGGGCCTCTTCACCCAACAGACAGTCCCAGGCCTGCTGCTCTCCCAGGAGGCAGGAATGAGCCTTCTCTGTTAGTGCTGGAGGGGTCCTTTGATTTCCTGTGCAGGCGAGGCCCAGGCAGGCAAGGGACTTGTCCAAGGTCATGCAGTCAGAGAGTGCGACTTAGACCCCAATCCAGGGCTCTTCCCCCTGCACTGGGCTCATTCACATCGACAGCTAAAAGGTTAATCAGAGTTCCAGAGTGTCCCCATGTCCACCCTCCACCCCACTGGAAGGACTGACATGTGAGCAGAGATAAATGTCCTGAGCCAAAGGGTCGAGGAGATCATAGCAGTGGGGTTTCAGTCATGGCCTTCCTTGAAGGCTTTCTCCATTCGTGGGTCACAGCTAGGCAGCACCCAGTTCAGGCCCGCCATGAAACAGATCCTCCCGGTGCCTCTGAGGGGCAGGGGAGAGGGGACAGGGGAGAGAAAAGGGAGGCTTAGCTGGCCCTGGGAAGCCATGAGAGAGCTGACACGGATGAGGGTCAGACTTTCAGAGGGACATCTGGGGCTCTGGGAGGAGAACAGGACAGGGAGTCAGAGGCCCAGAGTCCAGGGGAGGAGGCCACAGCCTTTCTCTGTGAGCTTAGACATTCATTACATTTACTCAGGGAATATTGGCTAAGGATCTACATGCCTGGCCCTGCGCCAGGAAAAGAGGAGAGGGAAAAAACAAAGCTGACCTGGTCGCTCACGGGAGCTCACTTTCGGCAGTGGGGAGATCACTTGGGAATATTGTTAAGATAGAAAGTTTGATCAGGACCACGAGGGAAACTAGGGAGGGAGGGCTGTGAGGAGCTGGGGTGGGGGTGGGCTGGGGAGAGGAAGCTATCAGGCGAGAGGTGGGAAGGGCATTCCACGCATGGGCACAGGAGGAGCAAAGCCTGGAGGCAGGGAACACGGGGTAGGTGCATGGTCCTACCCAGCTGCAACACAGGCTGGGAGGGAAACCTTTGCAAAGTGCTTGGTTCCCAATCAGAGGGGGTCTTGAATGACCAGCTAAAGATTTTGGACTTTATTCTGCAGGCAGGAGGAGCCATTGAAGGTTTCTGAATGAAGACATGTCAATAAGCAGATGAAGCAAAAGTCACCTTTGGAAAATTTCCTGCCCCTTTACTTCTTTAGGGTTCAGTTTTCTTATCAGTAGATCGAGGGAACTGGACTAGAGATGGCAAACACCCGACACACGTGCCATTACTTCCCGACCTGCGTCCATAACAGGCATCACAAGTCGATCCTTGCACTTCCTCTCCTCGAGCTCAGTTTCAGCTCCGCAGTGTCCCAGCCAGTCTCTACCAATCACGTGGGACTGGCCTGAAGGATGGTACCTATTGGCTGACTGTCAACCAGATGATGATGGCAGTGAGGACAGCAGCACCTCTCGCCTTACAGAAGAGCTTTTGTGCACCCTGCCTTCTGATCAACTCCCCACTCAGCACTCCCATTACTGGCTGCAGGCTTCCAAGGAGGAAAACCGAGGCACAGAGAGATTGAGAGGCTTACCCGAGGCCACCCAGCTTTCTGCAAAAGCCTCTCCAGGCTTACGTCCCAGCACCAAGGGCCTGATCCTGCTTCTCAGCTAAATCCCAACTGTCCTCCCAGCCCAGATGAAGGAGGCTGATGGTGGGGGATGTGGGGGGGGGGACACTTCCAGCCTTGCCACTGTCCCCAGGGCTGCTAGGGGCTCTGTCCCTGCCCTAGCCACAGCCCTGGTGGTCCCAGACACAGAGCGCAAGGAGCTCCTGAAAGTGTTGGCACAGGATAGATGCCCAGTTAGTTAGAAAAACATGTGGCTTACTCTTCCCTCTCCTGCCCCCTCCAGCCGCCACCACCTTCTAATTCAATTTCCCTTGAAAAACAATGGTTTCAATGAAGGGGGAAACAAGATTTTCCGAAACTTCATAAAATTTTGCAAAATAATTACCCCCAAACTGGCAGACTCCCTCCCCCTTTTTCCTCAAATGAATGTCTCTGGGATATTTTCACAGACTTTAAATCCCAGCTGTATGTGCCCCTGGCCTCCGTCTGAGGCTGCCCACCCCAGACCAGATCCCAGGCATCCCCTGGGCATGGGGCCCATGGGAGTCTTCATCCTTCCTCCTGGTTGCCCATCTCCTCTTTCTGTGAGGACTAGCCAGGAGGAGAGGAGGGCAGACGGTCCTGGCTGTTCCCCAGGCCCAGCTGAGGCAGGGGCCAAACCCCCAGCAAAGGTCCTTGAGCTGACTCTGTGCTCTGCCATCATGGTGCCCAGCTGCTCCCACAGATGGGAGCTGAGGAGCAGAGAGGGGAAGGAGTCTGTCTGAGGTCCCAGCACTACGCAGTGGAGGGCAGAGCCAGGATTGAACCCTGGACCCCAGATTCTTCATTCCAGCTCCCTCACCTGGAAGCTTAGGGTCAGCCTCAGGCCTAAAGCCTCAGGAGGCCTCTGGGAATATGGCCTCTCTGCTGGTCACCCTCCATTCCATGGGGAATGGAGGATCCTCCTTCCTTCCTCAGTTCCCCAGGGGCCTGGGGTGGCCCAGCTGCTGTGTCTGGCTCTGCTGGTCACCGGTCGGCTTGCAGACCATCCCTCGGTCTGACAGCCAGACACGTCCTAACTGACAGCCAGGGTCAAACCACCAGGCCAGAAGCTTCCTGCCTTCCTCTTTCATGCTGTCGGCCCTCTCCTGATGCCCTTACCTGGGCACTTAGTGATCCCTGGGGCCCTCAGCAGCAGGCAGCCTCCCAAGTCCTCCCCTTACTCTCACCTTCAGGGACTCCCACTACAGACTGCCCGAGGTGTCCCCCCTTCAAAGCTCCCTCCAGACAGTCTTCTCTGCTATTCCCCAGAAAGGCTTCTCCCAGCTGCTCCCTGCTGGAGACTTCCACCAGGTGCTCTGCACAACCTATATCCTCCCTGCAATCTTGACCCTGCTCTCCACCAGCTCCCATCCCCAATCCCATTCTTTTTCCACTGCCAGGAGGTGACAGCTGATGAACTAATTCATACCAAGGTGTGACTGACTAACCAGTGTGGCTCTCCCAGAGAGAGACTTGGTTCTGGGCTGAGAGTCTGGGGTCATAAAGCTACTGTGAAGTCATAACCAAGTGCTACGCCGAGAGATTTTGCAGCAAAGTCCTCTGCCCAAGGCCCTTTCCTGTGGAGCAGCTTCAAGCAGATGAATAGGAAAGACCCTGGGTGGTGGGGCTGCTGAAATCATCCCCTTGCTATCTGCACCAACCCCAGCCTCTGGCTCCAGCGACCTTAGAAGTGCCCAGCTGTGGGAGCCAGTCTCCAAGATGGCCCCAGGGACCCTTGCATTCTGTTATTCACCCTCTTGTGAAGTCCCCACCCACACAGGGCAGGGATGACATGTAGTCAACAGGCTACTGTAGAAATGATGAGGTATTACTTCTGGGGTTAGGTCATTAAAGACATATTCTTTCTGGGATCAATTGCTTGCTGCAAGAGAAGCTGGTCACCATGTTGTAAGGACTCAAGCAACCCATGGAGAGGCCCACATGGCAAGGCTTGCCAACAGCCTGCACCAACTTGCCAGGCATGTGAGTACACTGCCTTGGGAGTGGGTCCTCCAGCCTCAATCAAGCCTTCAGATGAGTGGAGTCTAAGCTGATGTGTGAGCGGACCCCATGAGAGACCCTGAGCCAGAAGTGTCCCGCTGAGCTGCTCCTGGCCCACAGAAATTGCAACATCATAAATGTTTACTGTTTTAAGACACTGAATTTTGGGGTAATCTTTTACACAGCAAAAAATAATATACCAGGCCACCCCTCTACAATAGACCCCTCCTGTAGCTTCTTTCTGCAGCCATTTGTCCCAGCTTTGTTAAAAATTACCCAAAACTTGGAAATAGATAAAGAGGTCTTTTCAATGTCACATTGGGGCATTGTTTAACAGGTCCACTAAGAGTAATTGTGATGGTCTGAGTGTTTGTGTCCCCCCCCCGCCTTCATTTTTTGAAACCTAATCTCCAAGTGATGATGTTGGGAGGAGGGGCCTTTGGGAGGCGATTAGTGCCCTTATAGCAGTGCCCTGAGAGAGCCACCTCTCCCCTTCTGCCATGCAAGGACACAGTGCCAAGCAGGCCCTCATCAGACATCGAATCTATTGGAGCCTTGATCTTGAACTTCCCAGCCACCATAACCTTGAGAAATAAGCTACTCAGTTTATGGGATTTTGTTATAACAGCTACTCAGCTTTTATATAAGCTACTCAGTTTAAGGGATTTTGTTATAACAGCCCAAATGGACTAAGACAGTATTTAATTATCTAAAGGAATGTACCTGTGACTTAGCATGTGCTATTAAAAGACAAGACTTTAGAATTTATATGTTAATGTATAGATTTCTGTCCGGTAGAAAACCCCCAACAGTTATAGATTTGGGACCCTTTAGGACATTAACCAGTTTTATATCTCGTCAAGTTATTTCATTCCAACATTCTTTCTCCAATATTCTGTAACTCTGTTCCTTTAGTTCTCTTTTGAATCAACTTCGTCATCTCACTTTGACAGTTTACATACCCGCCAGGGATGGGGAACTCACTACCTATCAAGGAACTCAGGAATCTTAGGACAGCTCCTAGAACAGGCTTAGGATTTCTTCCTTGTCCTTGTCGCTGGCACCCTCTAACCCTGGGTCTCCATCTGAGGAGAGCCTCAGGAAGTAAGCCAAACCTTTAATTCCCATAGCAGCCCTTCAAATTTGGTAATTTCCCATTACTCTGCACTGCAGATTTTATACTCAGAAAATAAGTTATTAAATAATAATAAAAAAAGATTGTGATCTACGTTTTACTTCTGCAAGTTGAAGAATGTATTTGGGAAAGATGCATTTTTTGATGCTGCTCTCTCCCGGGCTTGTGTAGCTAGAGGAACTGGAGATTAACAGGGGTCTACTCTGACCCTCTACTCGATCCCTTCTCCCTGGGCTCCAGAGGGATCTCACTGGGTAAAACCTTCATCTCCCTCCCCTGGTTTCTTTTCATGGCCTTCTGGCTCTTGGGATGAAGGCCAAATCCCAACCACAATCCCCTTTATGGCTGGGCCCTGCCCCCCGTCCCCCTTGCCTCACACCAAGCTCCCCCGTGGCCCTTTCATTCCAAGTACACTGTCACTCCCTTAGGCTCACTCTGCTCCTCTGCACCACCTGGCCTCTGCTCGCGCTATTCTTACTCCCTGCGATGCATCCTCCATCTCTAAGAGCACTTCCTCCTTGCCTGGAACATTCTCTGCCCCCAAAAGAGGCTCTCAGAGCACCCGTGCTCTGCCCCTCCCGCACCCCACAACCACACTCATTAGGCAGTTTGCCCTTTGCTTGTGGAATGATTTGATAGTGCTGGACTGCTGGTCACAAGGACAGGGACCACTTTGCCTTGTCCTACATTTTGTCCCCTGGGACCCACACTGGGCATAGTGAGGAGTAGACACTTAGAGACCATGGGGACCGGGGCCTGGCCCTGAGGAAGCATCAGGAGGAGTTTGCTGAGCAAATCAATGAGGGTCTCATGGCAAGTGGGGACAGAATGGGAGGCTGACACCTAAGTCTCTGGGCTCGAGGTCCGGTGCCCCCCACGCAGCCCTGTGCACGAGTGTGTGGCGGGGGCCGAGCTGTTTCTTGTTACCCTGCATGGAGGTGCCTTGGCCTCTCTGCATACCCATGAACTGTGACTCAGGTTATGTGAAGCCCAGTCAATTGCTCCCTCTTTTTTTCTCTAGAGAGCAACTTCCTAGCCACAAGAGACCTCTTGACGCCCACTCACACCCCAGCTCAGTCAGAGGGTTTTCCTCAGTTAACAAAATGTATATCACAATAGAGGTACGAAATGGAAAACACCACTGAAGTGCGGTGAGCTCAGGGTGGAAGTCCTCCTGCTGTCCCACTCCCGGAAGCAACCACTGCTGACAATTCTGTGTACAATTCCGTGCACACCATCTACATGCGTGAGATCATAATTATCACAGCCAGCATTTATGGGGCTTATTCAGGGCCAAGCTACTTTACGTATTAAGCATCACAATAGCCCCATAAGGTAGCACTTAATTTTTATACCCATTTCATGAGTGAGAAAACTGAAACACACAGAGAGGTTGAGTAAGTTGCTCACAGTCACACAGCCAGCAAGTGGCAGAACTGGGACCCGAACCCTGGCAGCAGGCTCGAGAGTCCTGATGCTTGATCCTCTTGGTTTTACACAGATGTCTACACTGGAGGTCGATGGCACAGCTGTTCAGTGTGAAGTCTGAACCTTGACACTGCTCCTTCCTAGTTCTATGACCTCTGGCAACCTACTAGACCCCCCCGTACCTCGGCCTCCACAGTAGTTCTGCTTTGGGGGTGATGTGAGTTAGTGGATGGAGAGTGCTTGGGACAGAGCCTGGCAGGCAGCAAGTGCTCGGGAGTGTCACAGTCACAGCTGCTACCCCCACTGGGCCTGAGGTGTTCTCTAGACGTGAGGACCCGCACTTCCCTCTGTCCTGCAGCATGCCTCGGTCCAGCGCCGGGAGCGACGCCTCACCTCCTTCTCTCTCCTGATGGCCCAGGGCTGAGCCCAGGCTCTCTGCACTCTGACAGACGTTACCTCTCAGCACCACAGCAGCTGCGCTTGCACCGAGCCTCCCTGTGCCAGGAGCTCCACCAGGGCCCTTCTGCTCATCACGGTTGACCTGGGGTCTCGTGGTTTAGCCCGATGTCTGACGGTCCTGAGTTCAAATCTGCACTCTGGCGCTTGCTGCTGTGGCACCTTGGGCCTCAGGGTTGAGGGTAGAGCAGGCACGCAGTGAACAAAACAGGCCTCAGTTTCTCACCTGTGAAACGGGGATGGCATGAACTCTGGTGCTTCTTAGCCTCGTGGAATGGAGAGGACTGAGATAAGGCTGGCGTGATGCTCGGCCCTGTGCCCACCTGGCAGTACGTGTCTATGAGACATCAACTGTGAGCACCATCTCGTTTTCACCTGGCCATGGCTTCACAAGTTAAGACTTAGCCACAGTTCATAGGTGAGGAAACTGAGTCTTACCAAAGGCAGTGACCTGTCCGAAGTCATATTTCTGGCATTGATGAACTCAGGCGGGAGCCCAGGTCTGCTGTTTCTGAGGTGGCCACCCCCAGCCCCACTGGAGCAAGGAGCAAGCAGCCTCCTCAGCTCCCTGAGACAGGCCCAGCCCCCACCTCCAGCTCCCACCCTCCCCTCACCCCAGGGATCCCCACAGACACTCAGCTTCAGCCCCTCCCACCACAGCCAGCACTAGCTCACAGGATCACACAAGGACAAGGCAGCAGGGGCTCAGGCAGGCTGGTGGAAAAGCATCCATTCCAGGAAAGCCCCGGGGAAAAGCCCACAGCAGCCTCCCCTTTACACAGGGACCTGCCATCAGCTGAGACCCACTCCCCAGAGCCCCCACCCCTGCTGTTTCCATACCAGCTTATCAAGTCCTTCCTCTGCACGTCCCAGAACTTTACACAGCCAGGCCATCTAATTCTCCCAACAACCCTGGGCAGGGAAGGCTATGACTTGCCCCTGATGGGGAAACTGAGGCACAGAGCAGTGAAGGGTGTGCCCAAGCACACACAGCAGTAAGAGGCAGATCTGGACACCAGTATTGGTCTGTCTGACATTCCCTCCCATGTGTGGGACACCATACTCTGGTGAAGTGTCAGAGCCAGAGGGGCCCTGACACAGGGTCTGGCCCAAGGACTCTCACCCCTGGCTGCTCAGTCAAATCATCTGGGCTGGGCTTAAATGGTGCCCATCCCAGAACCATTTAAGTATATGTTTTAAAAGATCCCCAGTGTAGCCAGGATGGAGAAGCACTGATGGAACCAAGCCTCTCAATTTATAGATGGGGTGAGAAAGGCCCAGAGAAGGCAAGCAACTTGTCCAAGGTCACGCGGCAAGTCAATGGCACTAGACGTGGATCTTGGGATCCCTCTGACACTTTCGAAGGTTGATGCTGAATGAACTATTGTATTTGGTTGGTCCACATGCTGCCCACTCTCCCCTGGCCCCTAGTCGTCCCAGGCCACAGCTGCCAGCCCCCTGCCCCTCAGCCTGATTGCTTCTCTAGATTGGCTGGCCCCTCTGCATTGAGTGGCAGAGGGAAAACCCACCAGGGGAAATGGTAGCAGGTGTGGGGTTGCTTTGCCTGTGTCTGTGGGTTTTTCTTCCTCTTACCTCTCATGAGATCGCCTGGAGGATAAAGAGAGCAGCGTTCCCTGTAGAACGAGGAAGGGCCATACTTCTGCAAAGATGCTGAGGTGAAGGGGGCTGGGCGTGGAGGCTGCCACATCCTGGGGACCCCTAGCCTGGGCTGGTGTGAGTGAGGCCGATGGCACAGTGTGGGCACATGGCTTGGTGTCCAGCAGCAGCTGGGCTCAGATCTCACCTCTTGCATTGCCCGTTGGGTGAATGCAGCCTTAAACTCCCACCTCAGCAGACAAGATGGCAGGATTAGAAGGCAAGAGGCATGTGGGGGCTTCCCACAGGCATGGCAAATACTTGCTATTATCATGAGGTGCTGCCCTCAGGCTGGCATGTGCTTCTATAGCTCTTTCAAGGCCCTGTTCTAGACTCTTCCCATGGCACTGTATGACCCTGGCCAACTCCCCTCCTATCCTTATCACTCAGTTTTCTCCTCTGCAAAATGAGGGGAGGGTGATTCCAGGGGTCTCTGTCTTTGGAGAGTGGGGTGGTCACAAGGTTGGGGCAGACAGGGTCAAGAGCAACACCTGGTTGTCTGACGCTGATGTCATTGGTGCAGCCAAGCCAGGCAGTGCCCCCGGTCCTCCCTTTCAGGATGGGCGTGGAGGGGGCACCTTCCCTTGGGGCACAGAGGCTGGCTTCTCTTCCCCCAGCTGTGGTAGCTCCCTGACCGGGGGTGCTGGTGCCTGAAAGTCTGCCATATGTCCAGACCTTCTGTGGCTCCCCTTTGTCGACCACCTACTATGTGCCAGGGCCCATGGTGTGGTGTGAATTGCTCAGAGTCCCAGTGGCAGGACTCTCAGTGTGGTTCCTGAGTCTCTGCACTTTGCCTCACGCTGCCCAACTTTGCTAAAATAATGCTAAAGCTGCCTTTCATGCCTCACTATGCTCCTGAGGTTCATGGCAGTTGGTTAAAAGTATGGACTGAAGAATCAAACTGCCTGGGTTCAAGTCCTGGCCCTGGACAGTCTGTCATAGCATCTCCACCTCCACAGAACTGCCCTTCTCTTGGCCTCCACATGGTTCCCCTCCCTCTCACATGGGGCGAGGTTGGGTTCTGACCATAGGTGGGATCCTGAACTGGGGGGCAGGTGGTCTTCTGGTCCCCTAGGAGCCAAGTCGGGACAGGGGAGGGGCCTGGCTGCCAGCAGCTTCTTCCCAGAGGAGAGAGGTGGGGTTGTCCTCGGGGCTGGGGGTGGGTTGGGGGAGAGCTGTGTCAGGTGCTGGGGGCATCTGCACACATCTGGAGCCAGGCAGTGATTGGTGGGCAGAGGAAGTCCACGGGGTTGAGATGCCCCACCTCCTGCCTCTGTAGACGTCAGAGCCCCGGCTTCCACCCCTGCCCTGGCCCATCACAGTGCCGGCAACCCCGCCATTAACAACCTTGATCTTTGGGGTTTGAAGTCTAGTTGGTCTTCTACAGCCAAATCATTGCATTCAACTCCTCTGCCTTGACCTTGGCCACAGACCAAGCCTTGATTCCTGACACACAGCCCCAGCTACACGCTGATCCCTGATCCTGGTCTCAGATGGACCCATGACCACAGCCACAGTCCTGACCCCAAGCAGCCATGTCAGAGAGGTAGACGTGGGTCCCTTACTGGGTCATGGAAGAGCTAGGGCCACGCACTCCCTGAGGCTGGCCTGGTGGGCCTTATGTCATCCCCAGGTGTGAAAGTCATCTGTGTGGTTCCTGGACAGCCTGGACTGGCCCTTGGCAGATGTGGCTGCAGATGGGCTGGGCACCACCCCATGGTGTGACCCCAGGACGTCCCACCCTCCTCAGCCTCAGTGCCTTCTTCTGCCCCACACTGGATGGATGGATGACCTTGAGGGCCTCCCTGGCTATGAGAGCTGGTAGTTCAGGAGGCATGAGGTGCTCTTGTGGGTAGGGATTCCGGAATGTTCCCAGCTCCTGCTGCCCTAGTCTAAATCCCCTCCACTCTGCTCTCCTGGTCTCAGCCTCACAGCCCAGTGGTTAGGAGCAGCCCCTGGACCACATGGACCTGGCTGGGAACCTCAGCGAGTTTCTTAGCCTCTCAGAGCCTCAGTCTGCTCACCTGTGAAATGGGGATTGTGGGTGTTGGAGGACTCCAGGCAGACATTTGGTGCAGAGCCCAGCATGAATGGAGGCTCAGGAAGTCAGAGCCAAATATCAGCTTTCCATGGGACTCCTGGGCTTTACTCAGCTCCAATGATCATTTAAAATATTGTAATACCCCTTTTTTCCCATTTTCAGTGGGGAAGCTGAGGCCTAGAGAGGTCAAGCTCCTTGCCAACAGAGTGGGAGCAGCAGAGCTCCATGTTCTCCTGCCCCCCCTTCTTAATCCCATCCCCTCCCCCCACCCACTTTTGAGCAGCACAGATGCCACCAGAATCCATCATAAACCTGGTAGGTCACTGCCCCTCTCTGAGCCTCAGTTTCCCCTTCTGTAAGAGTAAGGAGCAGGCCTAGAGGGACGTCCCTTGTAGGAAGCCTCACTGCTACTGAAGAGGACAGGAGCGTGCTGGGGTAGGAGGTTACGGTGGATGGCAGGCCTTGAGAAACCTCTGGAATGCAGTTTCCAGTGTGGTTTCTGGAATGTGGGTTTGAAAGTTTTTGGGCTGCTTTTGCTACAAGGGCCCCCCTTCTTCCCTTCTTTCTTTTCATGACATTTCACCAACTGTTTCTTCCCTTAATCCAAACCATTGTTTTTCCAGGGTGAGATTTAAATTAAAGCCACATGGTTCCCCCAACATACACACCCTTGCCAAATGGAAGCGTGTTCTGGGGAAACAATAATGACCCTGTTGAAGGGGATTCTGATCCCTCCATGGGATCCGTCAGACAAATGCTTGAGAGTCTTCGAGGTGGCTCAACCTGGGTAGGCTTGGAGGTTTCTAGGCCCAAATGTAGCTCAGACTGGGAGCAAGGGGTGAGCCCAAGTGCCTCCATTAGGAGGGCAAGAGCCCCTTTCCTAAGCCTGAGTCTATCCTATAAGCTGCAGGGATATGGGAGGTGCCCAGGCCCTGAGGCCCATCTGGGAAGGGGGTTCACACAGCCCATCGAAGCTTGGCCATGTAGATGACTTGAAGCATGGCAGCAGGGTGCTGGTGAATAAGAGACCCGGATTTGGAGTCTTACTTGTGTCTGATTCTCACTCACTTGCTGTGTGAATTTGAACAAGTTTGTTAACTTCTCTGAGCTTCAGTTTCCTCATCAGTAAAATGAGGCTCTTGCCAGAACCTCTCCGGGGGCTGTGGTAAGAATGATGCAGCTGAACGGCCTGTGCAAAGTAGGCGGAGCACCAAGCACCTGGTGCACGGCGGGGCTGGTGCAGACAGTGCAGGAGTGAAGGGGGCCTGAAGAGGAAGGGGGGTGCCCAGGCACAGTGCAGACAGAGGAGGCTGAGAGCACAAGGGGGACAAGAGGGCAGGCAGGGAAATCTGGGCACAGTGTGTAGCTCCTAACCCACCGTGTGTGAAGGCCCTGGAGTGGAAGGGGCACCCGAGTGGTGGGTGGGAGGGGGCGTGCTGGAAGTCCCCAGGGACTGCTCTCCGGGGGGCCTCTCCAGGCCTGGCCTCTCTTTTGCATAGCCTTGCTCTCCAAGATGGGTCCACAACTTGGAGCACCTGGGGAGGAGGGGGTCAGGAGAACAGGGGGCAACCTCCCATGCCCCCCATGCAGAAAGAATTAAACGCCCCCCATCCCAGGCTTACATCTACATGAAGTCTGGACACCTGTGGGGTGGGCACCCTTGTAGCCATAAGTCCACACATCCGGGCACACAGACTGAGACGTACATGCAAATGTACACACGCCAGACCCATATGCAAAACACAGACCCAGACAGGACCTCACATAGAAACACATTTCCACACCAGGGCCAGACCCTCAGGCAGGAGTGTGCAGGCATGGCAGTGCTCACGCATGCACACACATGCACATGCATGCACATGAATGTACACACGCATACACACACGCATGCACACACACATGCACACCCGTGCATGCACACGGGTGTGCTGAACAGGGGCTGTGGAGGCCTTTCTACAGCACAGGCTCCAAGAGGACAGCTGTCTCCACACCATTTATTCATCCCACAAACACAAATTGAGCACCCACCACGTGTCAAGCCCAGTCCCCACCCCTGGGACTCACATTCTAGTAAGAAAAATATCAATAATGCTCGTTGAAATAACGATTGCTCCTCACACAGTCACGTGATCTTGCAACATCCCTCTGGAGTCAGGACTATCTCTGCCATAGAGATGAAGAAATTAGGGGTCAAAGAGGTGCATGCTCTACCGAGGTCCCACTGCTGGTGAGTGGCAGCCTTACTTGCAGTGACCTCTGTCTGCCCCACCCTCCACAGGCAGGAGAGGCTCTGGGTTGTGCCCCCTGGGGAGGGGACTGGGGCCTGCAGAGGGGCCCAGCTGCTCCCACAAGCCCAGCTGTGACCTTGGACCAGCCACTCTCTTTCCACTGCCTCTGCGCCTGCTGCCCATAGTATAGAGGATGACACGGAGCCTTTGAGAGGACAGTGGCCTCATGAGGCAGCAGAACTGGGCACTGTGGCAGGACCAAGGCCGTTTCAGCTCAGGTGTCAGAGATGGGGAGGGGAGCTGGTCCTCTCACCCAGGGCTCCAGACTCCCACACCCCCATGTCAATCAGTCAGTGGATCTTCGCTGACCCTGACCCTGCTGAACACTGCACTGGACACACAGGGCCAGCACAGCCTGTGGGCTCCATGTTGCTCTCTAAATTGCCTAGAGGGATGCCACCATGGCCACCAGGCCCATGAGAATCAAATCCTCAAGTGCCAGGATAAGAGCTGGCAAGCATCTGGGGCTGCAGGTACTGGCACCCGCTTTTCCCAGCCTCATAGTGTCTGGGCAGACAAGAGACCCCCCACCCCTGCCCCCACCTCCTAACCTGCAACCTGCAGAGTCCCCAAGCCAGCCAGCCTGGGCCAGAGGGTTGTGGTGCAAAGACAGTGGGCAATGGGCACAGTGACCTGAACACCAGAGCGAGCTGTCCACAGCAGGGCTGGGCACCTCACCAGCTGCTTGGAGGGTGGTCACACCTGCTCTCCTGTCCTGCATGTGAACTTTGGGACAGGGACATCAGAGAGATATGGGGGGCATCATTCAGCCCCTCCCTCAGTAGCATCGTTCTGGAGGCTTCTTCAGGCTGGGCCCTGCGTGCAGGCAGAGGTTGGTGCTGAGGGGAAGGCTGTGGTGTGAGCCTCCCACTAGAAGCTGCTGGAAACCTCCCTCCCTCCTGCGGGGCAGCCCCTGCCCTCAAGTTGCTGACAATCTGTTCCGGAGCTTCTGGATCCATCAGATCAACTTCAGGAGCCTTATAAAGCACAGATTCCTGGGCCCCTTCCCAATCTGCTGAATCATAATCTTGGGGCTGGAGCCCTAGAATCTGATTCGTTTAAAGCCTAGAGACCTAGGTGAGAAGGCAGCACTGACAGCCCCTGGCCTAGGGCCCTGGTTACTGCTAATTACTCTTTTCCTGATTCCCCCCGTGGGATGCTGTCTTATTTCATCCTGTGTCCCCCTAAAGAATCCGGTAGGTGCTGAATGAGTGTTTGATGGTGATGCTGGTGGGTTGGCCAAGGTGCGGGCCCATGGAGAGGTACATCTGGATCTCAACTGGCATGCTGTGTGACCTTGGGCAAGTCAATGCCCTCTCTGGGCCTTGGCTCAGATGGTCTCTAAAGGTTGGTACATACTGAGCCACTGATAGTCCCCAAGGGCTGCACAAATACCCAGGAGGTGATCTTACTCCCAGCCATGGAGGGAGCTAGACTAGTCCCCTGGGCACCCCTGGCATTCCCTCAATTTGCCCTCTGAAAAATGGGCCCAGGCCATCAAGGCACCCTGACCTCTGGTACATACTGAGCCACTGATAGTCCCCAAGAGCTGCACAAATACCCAGGAGGTGATCTTACTCCCAGCCATGGAGGGAGCTAGACTAGTCCCCTGGGCACTCCTGGCATTCCCTCAATTTGCCCTCTGAAAAATGGGCCCAGGCCATCAAGGCACCCTGACCTGCACTGGTCACAGCTTCGACATAGAGGGTGTTCATCCGTACCTAAGGGGAAGGACATTTGCCAGATCCTGAGGCAGCCCCTGGACCTCACCTGGGCCTGAGGGCTGAGCAGGAGGAAAGTGAGGACCCCAGTCCTCCCTGTCCCGTGCCTGCTGTGGGCGAGGAGCAGGTGCTCAGCCTCCCGCTTCTTAGAATCCCTGAGTCACCTGGGCCTGAGGGCTGAGCAGGAGGAAAGTGAGGACCCCAGTCCTCCCCGTCCCGTGCCTGCTGTGGGCGAGGAGCAGGTGCTCAGCCTCCCGCTTCTTAGAATCCCTGAGAGGCCCAGGGCGTGGTGGGGGGAGGATGAGCTCATTTACGGGAAAGGGGATGGGGGGCTCTCTTCTCACCCGGCCCTGCTGGGGGGGCGGCAAGTGCGTCAGAGCCCAGGCTCCCGCCTGCCTCCGGAAATGCCGCCCAGGGCTCTGTCACGAACCCAGGCGGGCAGGGGGGCCAGCCAGAGCGCTGAGGGGGGTCAGGTGACCTGTGAGGCAGCTTGGCTGGGGACCTGGAGGGTGCACCAGGAGGTCAACTTCCCCCTTCCCGGGCCTGCACCCTACACCCAGCTGCCCAGCTGATGTCTTTCCAACCGTCTGTCCGTCCACTGTCCCCCAGCCCACCATGGGCTCTGGACCTCCACTGGGTTCCCCTGGTGCCCATGAGGCCTGAGTTCATTGACAAACAGGGGGCTTCCACATCAGGGTCCTGGGGCTAGGGGTGGAGACGTGGTGGGGAGAGCCCTGTCTCCCTGCCCCTCTCTCCTTCCCTCCCTCCTGTACTTCTCTCTGCAGCTATTTAAAGCAAGTGGTGGCCGTGGGAAACTTCTTCAGATGTGTGGTTTCTTCGTCTTCAGCACAGGGACCGGGCGTCTGCTCGCTCTCGAGTCTGGTGACTCATCCAGAGTGAGAAAAGCCTTTTGTTGTTTGACGCTCAATTGAGGCTCTGTGGCCTGAGAACCTAGCCCATTGGGGCCTTCCCTCTCTGCCACTCCTGGAAGGCCTTGGGAGTGCCCGGAGCCATCCCTTTGTGCCATCACCAGACCCGGGGAGCCCGGGGCCAACCGTGCCCCATGGGGTGAAATGTTCTGCTGGGGGTTGTGGCTGCCTGGCTGGGAGGAGGCCTGTCCTCAAAACTCATCTCAGCCACCACCTCCTCCAAGAAGCCACCCCTGATTCCTCCAGGACCTCAGTCAATCGCTACCTTAGTGAGCTGGTCCTCTGACCTCAGTCTTCTCATCTGTGAAATGGGGCAGTGAGCACAAGCTGGCAGATCCTTGTGAAGATTAACCGCAGAGTGTGCAGCAGGGCGCCTGGCACACAGTAGGTGCTCAGTCTGTGGGATTCAGGATTAGTGAGAGCTGCTAACATTCGCAGCGTGCTCGTTTTGTGCTGAGCACTTTGTATGAATGCCCCATTTAACCTTCCTAACCACAAGATGAGTGGTCACCAGGAATATTCCCATTTTACAGTGAGGAAACTGAGGGAAGGGGGCCAAGTAACTTATACATTATCTGATAGCTAATAAGTGGCAAAGCGAGATTCACACCAAGGCCATACGTTATCAGAGTGGAGCCATCCGACCCTGTGCCAGCCTATGCCAGGAGCCTGGCAAACAGTAGACAATAAAGTTTTGGACTCCAAGAGCTATAAAGAGCATGTCCCTGGTGCTCAGAGCCTTTGCATGTGCTGTTCCCTCTGCCTGGAGCACTGTCCCCTGCCCCCACTTGCCTGGCTGTATCCTTTTTTTTTTTTTCCTTTTTTGTCTTTTTTACTGACCGGTAACGGGATCGCAACCCTCGGTGTTGCGCCCGCACCGCGCTCAGCCAGTGAGTGGGAACTGGTCTCCACATGGGTTCCGAACCCTCGGCGGGAGCGCCGCCGCACTCCCAAGCGGCACACTCTCCAGTGCGCCACCGGGCCGGCCCTGGCTGTATCCTTCTTTTTTTTTTTTTTCCTTTTTTGTCTTTTTTACTGACCGGTAACGGGATCGCAACCCTCGGTGTTGCGCCCGCACCGCGCTCAGCCAGTGAGTGGGAACTGGTCTCCACATGGGT
>NW_007728166.1:24416-52313 GCF_000696425.1 Galeopterus variegatus | reverse complement strand
GCCGCCGCACTCCCAAGTGGCACACTCTCCAGTGCGCCACCGGGCCGGCCCTGGCTGTATCCTTCTTAAGCCTCAGACCCCGGCTTGAAGGGCACCCTCCTGGAACCTTCCAGGATGGGCTGTGTCAGGTGCCCCAGAAGCAGACAGCCCCTCTGCATACTCACCACAATGGCAGTTAGTCACTGTTTTCTTCTTCTATCCCTACCCAGACAGTGAGTGTCCCCAGGGTAGAGATGGGCCCCTCATTACCCCATCTCCAGAGCGAGCACAGTACCTGGCACACAATAGGTTCCCAAGGTGTGTGGACTAAGTGAGCACTGCCAAGGTGACCAGAGGTGGGGAGGAAGTGTTCCAGAAACTTCTCTATCATAATACAGGAATCCATTTGATGATCTCCAGGGAAAGCAGGGCCTTGGACCTGCTACCCATTTAGGGTTTGGGGTGATGGGAGGGTCCTAGAAGGACCATGCAGAGGACAGAGCCACCTTCCCAGGATGGCAGGTGGCCACCCCTCCATGGCCATGGGGGTCCTGGGGTATTTGCCATGGCCCTGGAGTATAATGGGGGTAGAAGGAAGGGTGCCCTGGGTCCTTGCCACTCCCTGCCACCCTGAGAGTGGCTGAGATCCCATGAGAAAGGAGCATTTGGCTCTGTCCTTAGAGGTTGAAAGGTCACCAGGGCCAGGCCTGGATGGTGCTTATCACAGGGGTGGCATTGGAGTCAGAGAGAAGTTTCAGGGAAGAGGTCTTGTGTGTCCAGGGTCTCAGGGAAGCCAGTGGTCTTGAGTGACGGACTTGACAGCAAGATGGGCTGCCCCTGGGCGAAGGAACAGCAGTTGCTGTGTGGAGATGTCCAGTGGTGTCTCGAGTGCTGCCGTTAACGCAGACAGCAGTGGCCTTTGCAACTCCATTACCCAAAACAGAGGCCAGAGATATGGAATGACTTAGCCAAGGTCACGCAGTGACTCAGGGGAGGGGTCTTCTGTTGGGGGGTGCCGGGGCCTGAGGGCTCAGGCACGGTGGGAATGAACAGAAGACTGCGCAGCCCACAGCCCACTCCCAGCCCGTCTTCTTGCTGAGATGCTCAGACACAGGAAGACCCTCTCCACTGAGGCCGCAGCTGCCCCCCTCAAAGCACAAAGCCACAGACTCACTGCAGACTGGAGGCCCCTGCCCTGCCCATTCTCCGCTGCGTGGAGAGGAAGGCTAAAGCCCAGCCAAGGCAGGGGACTGTCCAAGGCCCCCCAGGGAGGCTTTGCCAGAGCAGGGACTGGAACCCAGGTGTACTGACTAATGGTTCCCTGCCTAAATGTCCCCACCACCACCACCAAAAAAGAAAATCAGCTCTGGTCTCTCTGTGACTTCTCACACCTGTGCCAGCCAGATCTGACTCCTGCTTCAACCGAACCCTTACCTTACAGTTCAGCCTGGTCAGCGCCAGGGACCAGGGACACTGCCCACTGCCACCCAAGCAGCCTCTAGGAAAGCCCCGGAGAGCCTCCCTAGGCGGAAGACCAGGCCAGGCCAGAGCTGAGAGCCAATGCCCTCTTAGGCCTTGGCAGGGCCAACAGCTGCTCTCCAGAAGCTTACACTTAGGGGGGACCATCCGCGGTTCTTCCCAGCCCTTTGCAGTGGGCAGAGCAGATTTCTCCTCACTGCCAGCGCAGGGCGGGGGCAGGCAGGAGCCAGAGGCACCTGCTCTTCTAAAAACAAACCAACCACATTTGTCCTCGGCTTTTCTTCTTTTGGTGCTGAGGTTCAGGAGGCTGGTCCTGTAGAGGAAGAAACGTTTGTGAGAGGCTCCCCTGGGAATCCCAGAAGGGAAGTTTGGGAAGATCCTGAGACAGTGGAGAGCTGGGATCAGGGAGGACGAAAGAGCTGTCTAGGGTCATACAGGGAGTTGGGTAGAGTCGCTGGTGGAGGCCTGTCTGCCGTCTACCATCCAGTACTCGGCTCTGATCAGGAGCCAGAGCTGGGCTGGCCCAAGGCCTGTCTTGCCTGTGACCCCAAGATGGTCCCCGCAGGCAAGTCTGGGAGCCTCTGTCCACGACACGGGAGCCTGCCTGGGTCAGAACCACCCCAACCAGGCGAGGGGAATCCCAAGGTCAGACAGTTGCGGGAACGAGATGCCCCCCTCCCCACCCCACTTGCACAGTGCCTGCCTTTTGCATATGGCTGGGAACATCTGACTTGGGGCCCCAGCCGGATTCTACTCCAGCCCAGACAAAAAAAATTTCCCCTGTGGTTTGGAATGAATTGTGGCCATCACTTCCTGTGCCCCACGGGAGGTGAGGGTGGGACAGGGAACCAGAAAGGGGATGACCCTGATGTCAGGTTCCACAGAGACACGGATGGGGGGGCCTGGCATGAGAATCTGCCCACCAAAAGTCTAATCGTAGACAGACCACAGACTAGCTGTGTGACTTCTGGCAAATACCGCTCCTCTCTGGTCCTCTGAAATAAATGTTGCCTAAGGGCACTTTCTGTCCTGGCATCTGTGGTTTTAAATACTCTGTCCACCTGAAGGACAGAAGGGACACCAGAGGCCGAGGCAGGGGGTGTTGGAGAAGAAGTGGGGCTTTCAATCAGACAGATCTAAGACCAAATTCTGACTCCACCACTTACTTGCTGTGTGGCCCTGGGCAAGTGACTTTGCCTCTCTGAGCCTCCATCTCTGCATCAATAATACTGACAATCACACGATTTGAGTCCTTTCTTTCTGCCAAACACTGTTCCAAGGGATCCCTCCCAGACACCGCCCAACCACCGTCTGGGGTAGGGGCTCTTATGACCCCTTGTGGGAGACAAGGGAATGAGACTGGGAGTGAACCCTGGCGGTCTGACTCCAGAGTCCGTGGTCTTTAACGCCTGCCACACAGGAGCGATCACTGTGAAGATTACATGAGGGAATTTGAGAAGAGTTTCGCACTCACTGTGCAGAGCACGTGGAAGCTGCTATCATATTATTACCGATGTTCATTTTCCTTCTTTCCCTGGTGATGCCAATCCCACCCCTAAGTCCAAATGACTCCCACTGCTGCCCCACGGAATGCCCGCCACCTCCACCTGAGAGCCTCTCTCCCTGCCCTCCAGCACCCATGCCTGTGCCCTCTCTGGGCAGGGGGCTGGGAGAGATTTCCCAAGGCCTTTGGCTCGGCCCCCTCATTTCAGATTCCGGGGGAGCAGTCACCTCCCAGGACTGCACAGAAGCTCTCAGCCCTCAGAGCCCCAACCCCATGCTTACTCCGCTTTCTGTGTCCTTACCCCTGTGCCAGCTGCCTCCTGCCACCAGGTAGCTGGGGCACTGAGGACTGCTGGATGGGCTCCTTGCCTCAAGTGGATTTTATTCTTGGGCGGAGTAGTTGGTTGTCTACAAGATATTCTCGAGAATGTCTTCCCTTGATGCCAGAAAGTCTACCACGAGCAAACCCTCCTTTTGGATCAAGTAGATCCAGTGGTGCCCTGGAAAGGGAACAGCTGGGAGACCTAAGAGGGAATGGGGCGTGCCTTCTGGGGGGATGAGGGGCTCAGAGCCCAGTACAGGGCCCAGAGGGGTGTCTGAGGGTGACAGCAGCCACCAGCAGTGTGGGTTGTCCCTGCAGCAAACATTTGCTGAGCATCTACCAGGTGCCATGTGCTGCTGGCCCCTGCAAGCCTACCTGTCTCTGCAGCTCACCTGAGCCCTGGCATGGCACCTCTCTGAGCACACCCCATCTCTGTCCTCTGCATGTCCCCTACTCTGACTCTCCTAGCCTCGGGAGTGGGGGGGCTTGGGCAGAACCAGAAAGGAGCTGGGCTGGTGGTCTTTAGCTGTGAAGTCAGCATTGGGTTTTTGGTTGAGAATCACACCCACAGTAGCAACCCGTGGCAAAGAAGGTGATTGGGGCCAGATTCTGTGTTTTCTGGAAACACCACAGGGTGGTGAAAGGTTTCCCAGATGCTGGCCTCAAGCCAAAGAGGCAGGATTTTAATCACAGAGCTTTCATTAGGTGTCTCCCATGACCTGGGTCCAGCTTTTCTCCCTGAAAAGCACCAGGAAGAAAAATGTCCTCTGCACAGAGGTCCCCTGCAACCTACAGAAAACACAACAAAACATTCATTGAGCACTGACTTTGTACCAAACACTTCCCATGCATTTGCCCATTTAATTCCCAAACCCATCCTGTGACAGGTGCTATGATTCTCACTCTACAGATGGGCAAGCCGAAGCTCAGAGACATCGAGTGACACTCCCACGGCCACACAGCCAGTCACTCAGCTCTGAACCACGAGGCCGTGAAGCCCCTCCCCCCAGTGCCCACTTCTCCTACACCTACCACAGGAGCCCTTCCAGGGGACAGGACCTGGTCGTGAGGGAGAGGAAGATCTCATGGACTAGAAGGACCGAGCACAGCTCCCTGCCCCCAGCCGATGGTCAGGAAATGTCTGTTGACAAATGATTCTGTTTTCATAAAAACAAAACTGTCAGTGCATGTGCATAAAATAACTACTGCAATGAAATGCACCCAAATGTTAATATTCTAGGGAAGAAGGTAAGGAAGAAATTTTCTTTTTGTTTTCTGTGCTTATCTGTATTTTCTACATTTGCTGCAGAGAAATTTAAAAAAAAGAGAAACAATAAAACTAGGAAAAACAAACGCCTTCCCCAGAGCTGTCTGACTGTCTCGGAGCTTAGAGGGTTTCAGGGACGGTGGTCTGGGGTGGCTGCAGTGAGCAGTACAGGCTCCTCTGTGGAGGTGGTCATTTGTGTCAAGAAGCAAAAGGGGACAGGGACTGACGGCCCTGGCTGGCCTCCAGGTTCTCACTCAAGGTCATAGGATGGTGCTTTGAGCATCTCAGGGTACAGGTGAATGAGAGGAAATACTAGCTTTGGGGACTAGTGGTCAAGGGTGAGGATTTTGGGGTCAAGCAGATCCGGGGTGCCAAGCTCCCCAATGAACCTAGTGTATGCCCTGGGACAAGTCATGGCCCCTCTGAGCCTCACTTTTCTCATCAGCAAAATGGCGCCCTGGAGAACTGCTACGAGGACTAAATGAGATCGTGCACACAGAACAATGTACCAGTCCCTGGCACGCAGTGAGTGCTCAAACAGTCGCAGCTCTGGGTCACTGTCCTTTCCTTGCAGTCCCCAGGAGCCTTTGGGCTAAACGGCCTGTAACCTTTGGCACTCAGGCTGGAAGTTGGCTGGAGGGGACTTAGATCTAACCCCCTTGCTGAGAGGCAAAGAATCTGCAGCTTGGGGAGGGGAGAAGGTAAGGACAGGGTCAGAGCCCACTCTCCCCCACCTCTAGCTGCCTCTCCCGGACCTCCCTGTCCCATGCACAAAGTGTAGGGTTTAGATGCTCCAGGAGACCTGAGATCCGCCTGGGTCCTCCCAGCATGTGGTTCTCACACCTTCCGCAGCTGGGCCTCTACTCCTTCCGCTCCACCCAACCCCGCCCTGGGGCAGGCTCAGGACCCGTGGAAACCATGAGGACCAACAAAGTTCTCCTTCTCGCTCCCCATCTGAGTCACCCCCACCACACCATGGGGGTGACTAAAAGGAGACAAAGCCCCAAACCACACCCCATTCATGGCGTGGCGGGCCGGGGCTCCCAGGGTCTGTCCTGCCCCAGCAGAGCCTCTTAGGTCCCCATGGAAGAGGAGGCTGGAGGAGGACAAAGGAGCAGGAGGCGCTGGGCACAGGCCAGGGCTTCGGCCTGTCTAGAGGCATCTTGGCTGGTTCCAAGTCAGAGGAGGCCTGAACCTCTCTCTCTGCTACGGCCCTAGCTGGAAAGTCTGGTGCAGGGACAGCGAGAATTTGGGGAGCCCCCATGGTTCATGTTTGTTCAGTCGCTCATTCGTCCCACAAATGTGTATGAAGCGCTGCCCTGAGCCAGGCGCCGGGCTGAGCTTGGGGCTTCGAGATGAATCAGACCTGCTCCCCAGGGGTTCCCAGTCTGGTGGAGGAGACAGACGTGGAAACAAATCATTAACGACATGAGTGAAAGTCTTTGAGATAAAAATACACAGGATCAGTGTACACAGAAGGGCCACCGAGACACCAAACTCAGCATTTTAGATAAATTGAACTTGAGAGACAACTCGCACATCTCCACCGACGGGGGTGGAGAGCTGGAGGCTGGGACGGTGTGATCCCGAGGGGTGCTGACAGCCCCACCTGCTGCCCACTGTCACCCGGACTGCACCTGCCTTCCACCTTTCCTCTGGGAAGCGTCACCCTCTCTAAAAGACAAGGAGAGGCCCTACAGAGCTACGGGGATGGATTTCGGATGTGGGGATTCAGAAAGCTCCATTTCTAGGCTTTGAACTGCAGCTTGCCTGCTTCCTGACTCTGAGCTGGGTTCTCTTCCTCTGAGCCTCAGTTTTCTCATCTCCCAAGTGGGGCTCTGGATTTGAAGATAATTCTGATAGCTAATATTTGCTGGACATTTACTGAGTGCCAGCCATCGCGCCAAACGCTTTGCAAACATTACCTCGTTCAGACTCTACATCCGGCCTGCGAGGTGAGTGCTATTAATAGAAGAAACCTCTTGTCCAATGAGAGCAAAACCAGTGGTTGGTTAATAGACAAAAATATTTAAAGCAGGAAATCTTATGATACATAAAACAAGCATTTTATTGAACATAACACATGCACGTGTACTTTTATTAGATGATCTTTTGATACGGGGCCAAGGCTGTCTTTGAGGCCCAGGTCTCCGGCTGAAGTCCCACCTTGTTTTTCTTGCATAAAACAAACCTGTGCGGCAGCATTTATGGTTTCCATTTGGGTTTGTCTAAAGTGGAGTGAGGCCTTAGAGATACTTGCAAAGCAATCTGATTGCAGACTCCTGGATTTTATTCCCACCTCCCCACTAGTTTTAGCCTTCACCTAATTCAACATAAATTTTTGGTGGATTTTAACTATTGTTTTCCTCAATCTTTTATAGCGGTGTTGCCCACACCTAACTGAGGAGCATTCTTTTTTCCAAGGTCCTTTCTTAGTTTCGGCAACACAACCACTCTCTTTCCTGCTCACGTTCTCGTCTCGTTGGTTTAGCTTTTGTAACCTGCGGCTGCAGGTCTGAGTGTGCTTGTTAATGCAATCAGTTGAATGAAGGTCCTTTAAGGCAGTTTCTACCATTTTGTCCCAATTTTGCAGGTGAGGAAACCAAGGTACATGAAGGCACTGACCCAAGGCCACCCTAGGCTTGGCAGAGCCGGGTTTGAACCAAGGCCTGACTGGTTCCATGTTCTTTATCTCTCATTCTGCCCCCTTGTCTTCACACCTGAGAGCCATGAGCCTTCTAGCTTCCCTATTAGAGGGACTAAAGCATCTTCCACGTGGACAGTGAGGTGCATTGAAAAGTCACCAGCCTTGCGCCTGTATAAGAATGATAGCAGGGGCCTGTCTCCCTCGCGCCCGTGTCCCCAAGCCCAGAGTCTGGTACTCAGCAGGTGCTCCTGAACACTGTGAAGTGGGGTGGAAGCAGTCAGGATGCCTCGCGTGCTTCTGCCCTGGGGCAGGCGCCAGGCTGGTTCTGGGATATAACAGGGATGAGGGGCAGATGCCACCACTGTCCTCGCAGCGTGCGGGGCCTGGCAGGATCAGCCTGTTCCCCCATGTCCATGCCTCCTCTGCCTCAGCGTCCTCTGAGGGGTGCAGGGCAGGCTGGGGGAGACGTTAATGTATGAAGGATGTGGATTTTGGAGTCAGACACATCTGAGTTCCAATTCCAGTTCTGCCACTTACTGGCAGTGTGTGACCCTGGGCTAACGGGCACCTCCCTGAGCCTTGGTGGGAATGATGACGCCTCACTCCTGGCCCTTGGGGGGCAGACTCCCAGCAGGGCTGGGAAGGGGGCATTCCCTGGAGCCTCCGGGACAACAAGGCCCACCGGCAGGGAGGTGCTTGGCGGTGGACAGGGGACCAGGCAGGCAACTCTGAGCGGCTTCCGACCGTTGGTGGCCGTGGAGGGGACACGGTGCATGGGGGAAATGAAAAGAGGCCAGACGCTGTCCAGGCCACAGCACGCAAGAGGCGCCTCGCTCCGCCACCTGTCCCCTCCCGGGCTCAGAAAGGGGAAGGCGGCCCAGACCGGGAAGTGGTCGGCTTCTGATGACCGCCGCACGGGGACCGGGGACCGCGCCAGCCCGAGCAGGAAGCGGTTGGCCCCTTCCCACCCCCTGCCAAGCCGGCCCCTGCCTGAGCTCACACTTGGGAAACGAGCTGGGCCCGAAAGTCCCTGCTGTTGGGACTGTTCTGGAAGCGCACTTTATTCTTAGAAATCCAACTCCAGCCAGGGCCCCTGACTATGTGGCTGGGGGTCTGCAAACCTGGGTCGTCAGCCCAGCTCTGCCACTTCCTCCTGCTGAGGCTGGGGACAAGCCGCTTCTCCTCTGGAGCTGTTCCTTATCTGTTAAATGGAATGAGGTCCCCCACCTGCCACTTCAGAGGGACGGCAAAGTAGAGAGTCCTGAAAGGTCAGAGCTGGAAAGTCCCTAAGGGCTTTTTACAGGTAAGGGGACAGGCCAGAGAGGGGAAAAGACTGCCCCAGGTCCCACAGCCAGGCAGTGGCAGGGTCGTGTGAGGTTTTAGAAAGAGTAGTGGACTGGGAGGCAGGACTTGGTTCAGGCCTCACTCGGCTCCTTCCCAGCCATGTGGGATTTTGGTCAAGTCAACCAACCTTTCTGAGCATTTTCCTACAATGAGAGAATAAGCTCACCTAAAATGCTGCGTGCTGAAATGCCTTGTAAACTGTCATGTGCTGTGCACACTCTTAACAAAAATAAACTGAAACTCAGATCTCATGAGTTCATGTTCTTTGCGTCCCCCACCCTGGGCTCCATGAATGGGGAGTGGGGTTTGAGCCCCAGAGATGCCACCTGGGGGGGGACTTCTCTTGCTTGTGTTGACGCCCACTCTCCACCCCCCTTGGGTGAGAGGTGACAAGTCCCTTTCCCTGATTTTTCTGAGTCACTGAGCTGTGCTCCTGGAGGCGCTGGGTGAGTAGAATTCACCTCAACCGCGACAGTAGCCAGAAATGCTATCACCACCAACACGCACTCTTAGCTCGTGACTTCTATCCACCCAACCCCCCTTTCTTGCAGGCCAAGAGGGCCCTCCTCAGACCCCAGAGCCAAAGCAGCCTTTGTGATGGGGCTGGGAGAGGGGAGAGGCTGGGCAAGAGCTGGGGCAGCCCTCCCATGACAGGCCACCCTGATGTTGCTGGCATCCCAGCTTGGGCTTCGGGAGAGAGCACCTTAGACCAAGCAGAGCTGGCAAAGAGGTTGAGGCTGGCTCATCTGGGGCAGAACTGGAGTCCATGGATCTGAAGAAGAGCTGGGAACCCCCAAATCACACATGGAGTTATGGAGTGTGTTTGTACATGTGTACACATATCCATGTTTCCTAGCAGGGGGCAAGATTTCATCAAATTCTCAAAGACAAAAATAGAAAGCTCAGGACCAGTGTGGAGGAGACTCTTTCCCATTCTGAGAGATGAAGTATCTCACAGTTCTTATAGGCAGGATGAGGAAGGGTACTTGGCATTCTCATTATGACTTCCTTTTTCTAGCTCAAAAATGGTTCCTGTAAAGTTCAGATAGAGCCTCTTTCTCACCTCCCTATCCTGGGGCACTGAGGATGCCTGGGGCTGGGGAAGATTAGGCTCACACAGAAGAGAGGAGGATTAGGTTAGGTCCCCTGTAACAAGCCCCAGAGCTCCTACCAGCACCATCATCAGCACAGGATCTGCCTCAGAGAGGAGTTGGTCACCTTGCTTCCACCATTACCCTGGACAGTAGAGCCTTTTTGCCTCTGCTGGTGGGAGTTGGGATGCCCAGCTCAGGCCTCACCCAGAACCCTGTGGGGCCAGCCCAAGGGTGGGTTGAAAACCAATCTTTGTGCTCTGAGGTGGGTAGGGGCATTATGAACTGAAAATGCCAATTACAAAATGAGCTCAACTGACCTGACCCTCACATAAGATCCCCGTGGAGGTAGGTAGGACAGGTGAGCCCTTATTCATTTAAAATTGGAGAAATGGGTTCCAGTCATGATGGTGGAATAGACAGTCCCCAGCATCGCTCTCTCCCAGAAATCATCCAATTTACAACTATATAAAAAAGCAACAACAGCCAAGCTGAGGCCACTAGAGCTCAGGGGAAGAGGAAGAGAGACCTATGGAGTGCATGAAGGTAGGAGAAGCCACAATGAGAGAAAGAAAAAACCACTCTGACCATTTCATGCCGCAGCCGCTTTAAGGCTGGCGCTGCTGAGTGCACGGAGCAGGAGCTGGCAAAAAGCTGCAGCCGTGCCCTTTGGATGGAGTTACTTGGAGGCAGCAGGGGAGAAGAGGGCCTTGGTGGGCCCCAGGCCAGCAAGACCACTAATAGTGTTCCTGTGGACTCACATAGGAGCGAGGAGTCAGAACAACTGAAAAAATGGAGTCACTTAGAGGCCGGTGAGTCATTGCAATGGACGGGCTCACGGTCCATCCCATGGGAAGTGTTTGCAGCATGGGCAGTGGGGGAGAAAGGCCCACCAGGGGAACACTGGGCACAGCAAAGACAGCTGATCTGCACCCTGATCAGTGCAGGACCACTCAGAGGAGACTGGTCAGGAATATANTGCCTCACGTCTGGCCAATTGATGTGAGGCATGGAGTGGGGACCAGCACCCCCTCCCACAATCAGGCACACTGCCAGCACCTTGAGGGCCACCAGGTGACCCAAGGCATGGAGCCTGGGACTGGACGCCCCTCAGAACAACTGAAAAAATGGAGTCACTTAGAGGCCGGTGAGTCATTGCAATGGACGGGCTCATGGTCCATCCCATGGGAAGTGTTTGCAGCATGGGCAGTGGGGGAGAAAGGCCCACCAGGGGAACACTGGGCACAGCAAGGACAGCTGATCTGCACCCTGATCAGTGCAGGACCACTCAGAGGAGACTGGTCAGGAATATAGAATTGCACGGGGTGCAGTTTGATGAAAAGACCAAGGCCCAGATCAGAGTTTCTACACAACCCAGGAGCACTGGGTCTCTGGAGAGCTGGAAGTACCTATAAAGTCAACCATTATAACCTGAGCTGCACAAAAAGCCTTCCCTAGGGAAGCAGCAGCAAAGCAGCAATTTAGCTCAACCACAGAGCTCAGTACTGGTCCCCACAGGAAGTTCCCCCACTTTAGAAGTAAGCAAAGGATACAAAAAAATTAGTTCCAGCTCAGACACACCACCAGTGCCTCACGTCTGGCCAATTGATGTGAGGCATGGAGTGGGGACCAGCACCCCCTCCCACAACCAGGCACACTGCCAGCACCTTGAGGGCCACCAGGTGACCCAAGGCATGGAGCCTGGGACTGGACGCCCCTCCCCCACAACCAGGCACACCACCAGTGCCAAGGAGCATGCAGAAAACATCACCTCCATATGGGTGGCCCACCACAGCCACCACGATAACCATGGCTGCCACAAAAGTTGCTAGACACCACAACCACCATGCAGATGGTCCGCCAGCCACTGGAGTGCATTGATACAAGGAGAGTCACCAGCAGAGATAAAGAAAAGAAGAGGATGTCTTTCTCCACAAAGCCCATTTCAGAGTGACAGAAGAAGCATCTGCTCTATGATAATAATGGGGGACCTGATCACACCTCCCAGCATTGAACAGATCATCTAGGCAACAAATCAACAGAGTAACCATTATTCTTTCAGAAGGAGAGAAGTAATCTAGAGTAATCAGAGGGGAAAGCGGGGAGAGAGAGGGGGATGGGGTGAGATTGGACAAGGGGCATAAAGAATAAGTATGGATTGTAACAATATATATGCTAGTAACATTGAAAAAATAAATAAAATAAAATAAAATTGGAGAAATGTACATTTGTTCCTTCCATCTTTCCACAAATATGTATTTTTTATTTTAGCTGACACCTATCCAGCACTGATCGGTCACTGTTTTAAGTACTTTAGATATATGAATGAATTGAAACCTTGCCATAACCGTATGAGGTAGGCAGTACTATTATTCCTATTTTGCGGTTGGGGAAACGGAGTCAAATAACTGATCCAAGGTCGGGCACCTAGCAATGGTAAGGCTGAGAGTTGAAGCTCGGCCTCCCAGCACCCGAATCCATGCTCCTCACCAGTACGCTCACTGTCAGACTGAAGGAGTATGGGGCAGATCAAAGAAAATCCCAGGTATACAATCCTGCAAGCAACTGCAATCTCCTTGAGCATATGAGCCATGTCACTTGCACTGCTGTGTTCTCAGGGCCTACCGCTAGGCCTGGTACACAGTAGGGGCTTAATAAATGTTGGCTGAGTAAGCAAATTAATTGATAACACTGGCCTTCAAACCCTTTCCCCAGCTGAGCCACACTCCAGGGCAATCACTGAAGCTGTAGTTGTACCGGCAGCCAACAGAGGGCAGCCTGTGTAACAGGGTAAGACCTTCCTCCAGCAGCCAGGAAGAAGGAATTAGGAAGGAGACGAGGCAATACTTTGTGGCAGGCATGAATGCAGTTATTGATTAAAAACAAGTTGAGACAAACCCTGAGGCCCACCACATGATGGGACACCATGGCTTATGTTCTCCATTTGACAACTGAGGAAACTGAGATCCAGAGAGGGAAAGGTTCTTGTCCAAGACCACACAGCAAGTGAGTAGGCAGAGTGAGGCTTAGAATCCAGGTCTCCTGGGCTCTTTCCCTACTGGAATGCAAGGAGCAGCTGACAGGTTGGAAGATAGACCAGGCCTCCCTCTGTCCCTCAGGACAAGGCAGGCCCTGGAATAGGGGATGTTAAAAGTTTCCTCCCATTCCTCACCCCCTACCCCGTGAACATAGCCAGGCTGCCCCCTGCTGGCTATCACTGGCAGTATCCTGAGGCACAGTCATGATCTTGTCACTCCATCAGCCAACATCTCCACCTTACTGGCCCAGACCTTGCCTCAGACTGTTGGGAAGACAAGGGGCCAAGAGTACCAGGTTCCAGTCCCTTCAGGGACTTACAGTCCAAAGGATGAGGCAAAACGGCCCTGGAAACAGAACACAGACCTGTGCACCTGAGTCCCAGGAATTACAGCCAATGGCCACCCTGTGTGCCCAGCACTATATTCAGCAGTGAGGCCGCTCCATCTCTTTTAGGCCAAACCAACCCATGGGGTAGGTACTCGTATTCTCCCCCATTGACAGCGGAGCAAACAGAGACTCAGAGAGGGGATGCAACTTCGCCATTGAACCCCACACTGGCTGGTTTCAAGTCGAGGGCTCGTTCAGCTGCCCCATGCAGTCACTGCTGTAGCTCTGAGGGAGTGCAAACAGCGTGGACTTGAGTGGTCTTGGAAGGCTCCACTGTCTCAAAGGCCAGACCCAACTCCTTACCGTCACTGTTGATGACAACGGTGATCACCGTTGATCACCAATACAGCAAATATCATCATTAAGTGCTTGGTGCTGGGTGCTACAGTTTAAGTACTTTCATGGATTATTTATTCATTCATTCACATAACAAATAGTTATCGATCATCTCCTATGCTTCTATTTGCTAGGTGCTAGGTACAGTGAACAAAACAGACCCAAACTCTTGACTCATGAAGTTTATATTCTGGGCAAGGGAGAAAGACAATGGGCAAGATAAATAATTAAAATATATAGCGTGCCAGGTGCCAGTTATAGTGTGACAACTTCTGGAGAAAAATAAAACAGGGAAGAAGGATGGAGAGCATTTTGGGAGGATGGTGGATTTTAAACTACATGGTCAGAGGCTCCCTTGAGGTAATAATTTCAGGGGAAAGCTGAAGAAACCATGAGGGCATCTGGGGAAGAGCATCCCAGGCAGAGCAAACAGCAGTGCAAGGGTCCCGAGGCAACTGTCTCATTGATTCATCTCAATCAACCCTGAGTTATAAACCACTATTGTTCCCATTTCCTAGGTCCCCCAAGTTAAGGCACTTTCTCAGTCTGGTAGGGATGAGGCCGAGCAGATGGAGAAACTGACCCAAAAAGTCATGCTCAAGGGCTCAGTGAGTCAGTGGCAGAGCTGTGATTCAAACCCTGGTCTTCTGTTTCTCATACCAGGGCCCTCTAGAGAGTGGCTTAAGGTTCTCTAGTTTCAAGAATGGCTTGTAGAATTAGAAATCATGATTGTAAAGCATCTAGCACAGTGGCCGGCAAGTGATAGGTGTTGAGTGAATGGTAAGAGTTATTTTTATATTGCATATATAATGAGTATAATTTGATTAAGTTAGCTTCTTTAAAAAATTAAAAAGTTTCTCTAGTTTCTGCAGGGATAATTACCCAGAGATCAGGGACCCCAAAGCTCTGGGGCAGGATGATGCAGGCTACAGCAGAGCTAATCAACCAAGCAAAGGAGCTGAATCTCGGGAGCAGATCTAGAGTTGATGGCCATATTCAGCCATGGTGGGACTGCAGGGGACAGAAAGGCCTAGAAAATGGTGCCTCCCTGCTGCCCGGCTCAGTGTTCCTCCTTCAGAGTGAAGGGGCTCTCCTACTTACCTCAGGCCTGCTGGCAGGGGAGAGTGGCTGAGGAACCCCAGAGACTAATCTTAGGCTGACCGGCTACTAGTCAGGAATCAGAGGTCAGCCTGTGGCCAAGGTCAGCCGTCGGCCTGGGCCTGAGGTTTGTGGTTGACCCGGGGGTCAGCCTGCAACTGGGATCAGTCTGTGGCTGGGATCAAAAGTTACTAGTCAGGAATCAGAGGTCAGCCTGTGGCCAAGGTCAGCCGTCGGCCTGGGCCTGAGGTTGGTGGTTGACCCGGGGGTCAGCCTGCAACTGGGATCAGTCTGTGGCTGGGATCAAAAGTCGGTCTGTAGCCAGTCAAGAGTCAGTATATGGTTTGGTTCAGGGATCAGCCTGCCACAAGGAACAGCAGTCAGTCTGTGTTCAAATGAGGACTTCATCCATCACCAGGGTCAAAGATCGGATGGGCCAAGGTCAGGGCTCAGTTGCAGCCAGAGTTGGCGGTGTATGTCTATGGAATAAAACCCGCCAACTGAGCTGCACTGGGCTGAAGTCTGACGTCAGAGCCAGGCAGGGAGGATAGTGCACTCAAATCATCAGGAGCTCTAACCACTGGGATGCCAGCCCTGGCAAGCAGGGTGCTGGGCAGTTCCCGCCATCCCCACGTCAGCCTTAGCGAGTCCAAACAACCCAGCACAAAGCCTCCCAGTGTTTCAACAGCTTGAGGGACTGCCTTGGATTGAATGTCCCCCCCCAAAATAAGCCCCACTGTAACTGCTGAGAATGGAAAACCTATTATTTGAAAGGTGGGCATGATTAAGTTAACGGTGGTCATGGGTGTGGTTCTAAGGGCTTTAAAAGGAGAGCACGTGAGGAACTACGTCTCTCTCTCTCTCTGTTTCCGCCATTCTCACTGGGAGATACCCTGTTTTGCCAACGTCACCACCAAAGAAGGCCTTCACCGTAAGCGTTGCCCAGACTTTGGACTTCCCAGCCTCCAAAATGGTACGCAATAAATTTTGTTTTGTTACAAAGTACCTAGTTCCAGCTATTTTGTTATAAGCAACAGAAACAGACTAATACAGGAACTTAGCTGAGCTAACACCCATCCCCATTTGACAGATGGAACAACTGGGTCCAGAGAGGGACCAGGGCCTACCCAATGTCATACCCTGCATGAGGACCCAGCTAGGACCAGAACCCAATGCTCCTGACACCCATGGGTTTTCTCCATTGGAGCCTGGACATGGGGTCACCACCACTCAGTCATTGCTTAGGGGAGAGAGATTTGGCGGGGCAGAGGCCCTGTGGGGAGGCAGCTGGGCATAAAAGGGGAAAGCAAGAGCCTCAACTGGGAATCAGGGGTTCTTGAGCTCCAGTTATTACAGATCGACTTAATTTGTGAATTCAGAGAGGTCTGTTCATTTGCTTGTGTGTTGAGGGGTTTATTCAACAAACACTTTCTTGGGTAACCTCTCTGGACTTCTATGTCCTGGTCTGTAAAGTGGGCAGAATGACTTTCTCAGGGTGGTTATGGGAAACAAATGAGAAAACAGGTGGGCAATTTGTGGTGACTGAATACAAAGCGTGAAGTCATAGCAGATGTGGTCAGTGCCCACCCATTTCCCTTGGCTACTCCCATGGTGCATGCCACCCAGACAGCTTCCGGCACCAGCACCTGCAACTCCCCACCTGACAACTTCATCAGATCGCAGGTGTGGGACAAGCCAGAGCACCTGGGAGTTAGCACTCCCTCGGCGCAGCTCTCAACCAGTGACGGACACGAGCTGAGGAATAAATATTCAGCCCCCTCCCCCCGCAGTTGGCATAACTCAGGTGTGGTCTCCACTGTCTCCCCTAGTTCCCCAGCAGGACTGAGCCCCGGTTGCCCACAGCAGTAACTTGCTGGATAATGCACGCTTCATCGCTTCTTCCCCACTCCCCTACAGGTGCTCCTTGGGTCACAAGTGAACTGCCTGCAATTCACATCCTAGCTTTAAGGTCTGTTTTTGGATCAGCCCAACTTAACACACGAGTACATCACATACATCACCTCTTTTAGTGTGCACAACATCCCCGGCAGGTATTCTACAGAAACCAATGCTCAGAAAATTTAAGGTCCTTGTCAAGGGTCACACAGCACATAAATGGCAGATCTGGAATTCCTCCCCAGGACTGTCGCCAGAGACAACACTAGGGACCTCCCTAATGGTGGAAGCAGAAAAAAGGACTTTGTAGTGGACAGGGAAGAGCTGGTGGCAGAGGAGGGCACTGCAACATTGCCTGTTGTCAGAGGCAATGATCCCTCAGCAAACCAAGGACACTTTGCTGGGGACATGAGACTTGAGCTGGGTGTTGAAGGATGCATAGGAATTGTCCAGGGGGTGAAAAAAGAGAGTGCATTCCAAACAGAAGGAAGAGCACATGCAAAGGTTCAGAGGCATAAGAGAGGATGTCATGTTTAGGGAATGCCAAAAAGCAATGGGGATGTGTGGTGTGTGACGCATTGAGAGGAGTGGTGGAAACCTTGCTGCAGTGTTGGGCCTTCGTGGAAGGTGGGTGGCTGGGTGCCACCATGGTCAGGAGGCACCAGAAAGCCAGCAAAGGAGCAGATGTGGTCAGGTGGGTGGCTCTGGTGGTAATGTGGAAGAGACAGTGCTTGATACATAGCGTTTGCTCAGTACGGATGTGGTCTTAGCCATTAACCTTTTATTTCATGATTTGAGCTTTTGTATTGAGTTAAGAAAACCTTCCCTGCCCCAATGATATGAATAACCATTTTCTTTTAAAAATTTAAAATTTTGCTCTTTCACATGCAGGGCTTTAAATCATCTGAAATGTATCTCATGTTTGGTGTGAGGTAGGGATTTCATTTTATCTTTTCTATCTGACTAGCCAGTTGACCTAGGTTGCTCTGTAAATGCTGATTTCTGCCATATGCTGAGTCCCCTTCTATAAGTAAATGTATTTAGAGGCCCCTCTTCCATTGTTTGACCATCCTCCTTCAATCACTGCAGCTTTATAAAAAGTCATGGCATCTAAAAAGACAAGTTCTTCTTTATTCTTCTCCAAAATCGTTGGTGTATTAATTTCCTATTACTCATGTAACAAAGTATAACAAACGTAGTGGTTTTAAACAGCACAAATTTATTTTCTTATAGTTATGAAGGTCAGAAGTCTGAAATCAGTTTCACTGGGCTACAGGCAAGGTGTCAGCAGGGCTGGGTCCCATCCTGGAGGCTCTGAGGAAGGTCCGTCCCCTTGCCTTTTTTAGATTCTGGTTGCCACATGCATTCCTCAGCTTGTGGCCCCTTCCTCTGGCTTCAGAGCACATGGCTCCAGTTTCTGCTTCTGCCAGCACATCTTCTTTTCCTCAAATTCTGACTCCTCCTGCATCCTTCTTATAAGGATAACCCAGGATAATCTCCCCATCTCAAGATCTTAATCACATCTGCATGTATGGGTGGGACTCAGGATGTGATTCATTCTGGGCACAATTCTTCATCTGTGGACTTGTGAAACTAGGAAAAAAGGTATCTACTTCCAAACTACAATGGTGGGACAAGCATAAAATGTCAGTTATAGACACTTCCATTCAAAAAGGGAGAAATGGAAGGAAAAAAGGAGTCGCCAGTCCCAAATAATTTCAAAATCCAATCAATCTCCATTAGGTTTCAAGGCCTGAGAAAAATCCTCTGGTAAAACGCTGACAGCAGAGTGTGGCCCTTGAGTGTCGCCCATTGTCACTGTTAACTACCAGCAAAGGACACCAGGCCTGTTGCCTCCCCTCATCCTGCCAAAGCCCAGCCAGCCCCCTGCCCATCCGACCGCAGGGCTGTGCAAAGACGAACCGCTTTCCTGAAGGGTTGGGCCAGGCCCCTCCCGCCCATTTCGGAGTCCTGCCTACACAGGCAGGCCCATCTGATTGTGGCTTTTGGGTCTCAACTACCAGCCACGGGAGTGGGCTGGTCCAGACCACAGGTCCAACTGGGGCTGGAGCCTGCAGAGGTGGTGGCGGGTGGGGAGAGTGTGAGCCAGGATCCAGGCACCCGGGGCCACTGCTGTGGGGTGGGGGGAGCTGCACTCTGCTGACACCAGGTAGGAACAAAGGGGAGGGCAATGGTCCAGGGACCAGTCTCAGCTGCGCCAACACCTTGCTAGTGATCTTTGTCCTACTACTTCTCTCTGAGCCCTGTTTCCTTCTCTGTACAATGAGGAGGGGCAGTGGTGTGGAATCCCTGCTATTTCAGGCTGGGCCTGAGCCACGTGCTTTACACACGTTGGCTCCTTAACCCTTGCTACAACCCTGAGCTGCAGTCTGTGATTTTCTCCATTTTGCAGATGAGGAAACTGAGGCTTACATATCCCAAAGAGCTTTCTCTTTGGAGAGGTTAGGCTGGCTATAAAGCTCATTTCGCAAACGGGGACACCAAAACTCAGAGTAGTGACCAGCCTGGTGCAGAGCTTCCAAGGAGGCTCCCTGGAGGAGGCCAGGTCCCAAATTCAGGAAGAAATTCTTCCCTTTCCTGGTCCAAATCTCAGCAAAGACCTCACTCCACCCTCCCACGCCCCTTTGTTCACCTAGAGGTCAGCATGGGAGCTATTTTTTCCACTTCCTATTTTTCAAGACTCATACCAAAGGGGTAACCCAGAACCCCCTCTGGGGAATGTTGGCTCCCACCCCCCATCCCACCTCTGCTACAGCAGTTATGGTTTTGCTCTGATCTGCCCACCCCACCTTGCATGGCTTCAGAGCTATGTTTACAGAAATTCTTGCCCAGATCAGGAGTCCTTCAGAGCAGCAGATCTTGGCAAGATCAGGGTCCCAGCAGACTGTTGGAGGATGGGGCTCTTGGGTCCCCTGACCCCAGAGCTGGGGCAGGAGGCTCAGACATCCCAGCCTCAGCTCCAGAGCAGGATAGCCCTCAGCCCTCATTCAGCTGGTTCCTGCAGACCTGCTCCTAGACATACCTCCCTGTGCCATTGACGTGCCCATACCTTGTCCAGGGCGAGGCCGAACTCACAGCGGCATGGCTTCCTGGGAGGCAGTGCTCTCTGGGCACCAGCTCATTAGAGGACACTTTAAAGTCCCCATCCAGTCTCCTCCCTACATGAATCCTGTCTCTTGAGTCATCCAGCAAACCCCTGTGAAGCCATGCATTTCTGAGACCCTGAGCCCGTGATAGTGTCATGCGTAATGTGGAGGGTACGCAGAATTGCTGCTGTTCGTTCAAAGATTAATAAATGTCAGGTGCTACATGAAATACATCATCACTTTAAATACATTATCTCATTTTACTTCCAAATAGGCCTTTAAGGGAGGCACTGTGCTTATCCCCATTCTACAGGTGATGGAAACTGGGGCTCAGAAATGTTAAGTAACTTACCCAAGGTCACCCAGTGGGAAAGTGGAGAGGCCAGGATTATAAGCCACTTGCTACAAGACCTCGCCAGGCATATCCCTCCCTGCCAGCCCCTGATGTTTCCCCGGACTAAGCCCTTCCTAACCCTGGGAGACACCGTCCCAAGCAGCAGAGAGGGAGGCCTGGGCTGGGCATGTGGCTGGAGCACTCTTTGTGGGCTGTCATCACCCCACCCAGCCCTGCGAGCCCTCCTTACACCTCCTGTTCTGCCTGGACCAGGCCTCCCCACCCTGAGAGCAGGGCTGTCTGGGTCCTCTCATCACCCTCTCATCCCCAGCCTCCATCCTACTGTCCAGAGCTGGGCCATCAGCCCAAGGGCCCCCTTGGGATTCTCTTTGCTTCTAATTCCCCAAGCAACTAGCAGATCTATTATTCATCTCATTTCTATTATTCATTTATTCAGTGGGGTTAGGGGCAGTCAGGAGGCCCTGGGGACTCAGGAGTGATTGGTATCGGCCAAGGGCCAGGCCTGGCCTCTGTGGGCGAACACTAATGCCTTATCAGGGCTCTGGAAAGGTCAGAATAGTGGAGGCCTCTGGCTGCAGATGTGTCTGCTATGATCAGTCCTGTGGCAAAAGCCAGTGTCCAAGGCCACACTTGCCTGCCCTGGCATCGGCCCTGGGTCACCAGAAAAAGCTGGGAGAGGAGGAGGAACTGAGAGCAGGTAAACCCCTTGGGGGTCCCCTAGCTACCCAGCAACCTCAGGAAATGGCAGGGCCAACCCTCTGGAGAAGCCCCACACTTGCACCCACCCCACCACACACACACAGTCTCCCTGCAGCGCTAGCTACCCAGCAACCTCAGGAAATGGCAGGGCCAACCCTCTGGAGAAGCCCCACACTTGCCCCCACCCCACCACACACACAGTCTCCCTGCAGCACCCCCCGCTTCCTGGCCTCGGAGTCATGGAGGCAGCAGGAGGGACACAGAAGGCCCCAAGATGTGCAGTTCAAACGAATAGTCAGCGCCAACCACTGTCTCCCCATCCCCATCCCCAGGGCCCGTGGGTACCCACACACCCCTCGCTGCCATGTGTCTCCATTTTCCACTCGCTGCCCTCAGGGTCCCTGTGCCCTGTTGGTGTCACAATTCCTGAAAGTAAGAGCGACAGTCCTCTTAATTCCCTTCCCCCCTTTCTACAATTGCTTGCCCCTCCTCGGAGGTGAGCGCTGTTAACAGCTTGGCGTCTACCCTCCAGATCCTTTTCTGTGCATTAAAAAAACCCCTACGTATATATTATACAGATCTATACATGTAGGGTTTACTTTACATAAATAAGACCGTGCCACATGCATTTTCCTCTAATCTGTCTTTATTTTTAGTCCTGTGAATATCTTTCCATATTTGTATATACGGATCTATCATAATTATCAGCTGTAGAAGATTTTATACTTAAAACAAAACAGAAAAGCTAAATCACTCAGACTCCCATAGCTTTTTTCTTAAGTACAAACATTAAGAAGTAAAAGCCCCCAAACATGGTGTGTATCTTTCTTTTCCTTTTCCTAAGATTATCGAGACCAAGTTGTGTGGAAGGTATAGACTCAATCAAACACACACACGCATTTTCTTATAAAACGGAATCATGCTGTTCCCATGGCTCTGCGATTAACTTTTCTATGTATCGGTCTGTCTTGGAGATTTTTCCAGATTCGTATATTTTGATGTGACTTGATTCTGTTCAACTGCTGAGCATTTTTCCATCATACGGTTGTACCCTAACGTATCCACCATTCCCCTTTTGATGGACTCTCGGTCAGTTCAGGCCTTTGCTATCACTGAAATAACACCCTTCCACATGTCTTTGTACCCTCTGTCTGAGATCTGAAGTCTGAAGGGTTGGGGACAACTTGATGGTGAGAATGTAAGACCACCTCCCCGCCCCCATGCACACCCATGACAATGCCTCCTCTAGACAGTGTAACTGTGAAGCCTGTCAGGGACTCAGCAAGCTGCCAGGTGCTAAAAATAAACAGGTGAGCTCCTTTGTCTGCATTTAGCAAGCATGTTGCAGAATTACATCGCCCACGGTGACCACACACTCTGGTTTCAACCTGTCCTCTGAGCCTCAGCTCCCCTGCCCTGCTCCCCCCGCCCATCCCCCCTTCCTGTAGCAGCAGGATCATCTGGGGTGGGAGGGGGCCCCCTATATAGCCCCGACAGGCCTCAGAAGCCAGTCTGGGGGAAGAGGACTTTGCAGGTTCATTTCCAGACACGGGAGGGCTCGCAGCATGGTCTCTGGGGTCTGGGCAGCCGCTCAGCTGCTTTTCTGTCCAATTGCATCAAACTAATATGCACCTAAAAATGCTCTAAAATTGAAGCAGGAAAATCGGATCTGCTATTGATCCTCATCACTTGGGTGACTTCTGTGACCCGTATTAGCTGCAACCCTGCCAAGAGCAACTGCCCTAAAAACAGAGTGTGCGGTTACTTGATTCTGTCCAGTTGCAGAGGTGAGGAGCCTGGGGTCCCTCCCTCTCATCCCCCCTCACCCTACACAGAACAAAAAAAGGGGTGAAGATAAAGACAGAGGAAGGGGTGGGGGCCAGGGTGGGGGACAAGAGACCCTTCCCTTTCCCCCAGAAAACTTTGCAGAAAAAAATATTTGCTGGCAGGAAAAAAAAGCAGTTAGAGGAGGGCAGCTCTGGGGGCTCCTGCAGCCTCCCTTCCTACAGGTCTCGGGGAAACAACCTCAGGCCACTTTCGTGCCGTGTCTGCAGTCCTGACAACCTGACTACTGTGCGCAGCGTGCGGGGTGCTCTTTGAAGCACACAGTGTCCTACCCAAGTTAAGCACTCATGTTCTAGAAACGGAATCCTGGAAAGCCAAGGTCAGGGCCTTGGAGAGTAAACAGACCAGCAGCTCCCAAGCCTGGCTGCCCGTCACTCATGGGGCGCTCTGAGAGGTACAGACAGATTCCCGGTACAGAGAGAGTCTGACCGGGCTTGGCCAGGGTGGGGCCTGAGCCTGTGTTCTGTGAAAACGTATCTAAGCTCAAGACCCTTAATTTCCCACCCACTGTGCTCCCTGGAGTCCTGGGAGTGGCAGAGGGAGCCAGGGCTCCAGCACGGTGAGGGAGCTGGCAGGTGAGACCTCGGGCTCCTCACCTCTCCACCTGCAGCACCAGCACTTGCTATCCACATGCTGTGGAAGACGTCTTCCGTGGACTGATAGACTCCCATGGCTCATGTACCTCTAAGAAAAGTATTGCCAGATAAACTAAGGCAAACCATAGATTATAAGAAGCATCCCAATTTCAGAGATGGCAAAGGGGAAGCGTGCATTCCAGAATCCATGCAACAGTGTATTGCAATCACATTCTTCAGTGATGTCCTACACTGCTTAGGGAAGCCTTCTCACCTCCTCCCCGTGACCCCAGGGCCCTGGGCGCTCCACACCCTGCCTACCTCTCCAGGTACCTCCCCAAAGCATTCTCCCCTTCTCTGTGCTCCCACCCTTCGACTGCCTTCTTTCAGGCCCTGGTATCCTCTTCTTCCCTCCTACCTCAGGGCCTTTGCACAGGCTCTATGTACACTCTTCCCTTTCCTTCTCCCCTGTACTCATTCTTAAGACCACAACTCAACTGCCACTTCCGTGGACGACCTTCCCTGTCCCTTTTTGCTTGGTCACACCCCTCACACCACCACCATTGTGCTGTTTTGTGGCACCTCCAATGTGCTGGTTCCAGCTGCGAGCACCTTGCTGTGCGTGGCTAGGTGATGAGTGTCAGACTCCCCTGGGTAGGCCCATGCAAGTAGGGACTGCCCTGGTCTGACCTGCTATTGAACCCTTGTGCCTAGCACTGTGCTGGTTCCCCATCCCACCAGCCTCCAGGTTTCAGTGTCTTGAAGGGGCAAAGTCACAGGGGGCAGGTTGGGAGAGAGGTCTTGCTGCCTCATGCTGGCCTCCTTGGTGTGGTTACAAGGATGGGGAGGTGGCAGCCAGTGCAGACAGGTGTCCCGGCTCCTCCTCCCAGCTTCTTCCCTGGGCTCAGCCCAGCCTGTCTGCTCAGCTGCCCTAGAGAGTTCAGTGCTTCTTTCCTGCCCCTCCTTGCTCACCTCTACCTTCCAGTCACTCAAGAAACCAAACCAGAGCCCGCCAAAGGAGAGGGGTGAAGACCACCTGCCAGTCCATCCACCATGCCAGCAGGAGAAACAGGGATCCAGGACCTGGCCAAGGACAGGCAGTTTTGAAAAAATTCATTATCAAGAGTTGGGGATTTGGAGTCAGGCTGTCTGGGTTTGAACTGCTGCACCATGTTGGGCAAGTTCCTTCACCTTCTCTGAGCCTCAATTTCTTCATCTGTAAAATGGGGTCAAGAGCAGCTTTGCAGGGTGGTTTTATGTAAGGAACACGTAAGGCGATGGACTTGATTGAGTGCCTCCTCAGTAGCACGGTGGCCTAGGAAGTGTTTAGCACATGGTCTGACACGGTCTGAGGCTGTTATTATCCCCCTGCCGGGGGCGGGGGGAGGGGTAGGGTCTTACCCTCAAGGCCTGCTGAGCTTTCATCGACCTGGCTGCCCTCATTGATCTGGCCATGGCCCCCTTGGGAGCCCCTCCTGCATGGCCAGGCCACCCTCTGCCCCTGGGTGGCTGCCCTTTGCCAAGTTCATGGTCTGGAGCAGCCATCCAGCTGGGCCTCCTGCTAATGAGCCCCTCACCCTGCCCAGACCAGCTCCCCCTACTCTCCGTTGATTCCTGACCCTCTTGGGAAAGCTCCCTCCCTGACTCCTGCCTCTCCATGGCTGCTGCCGCCGCTGCCCACTCTAGACTCTTTGGCTCTGGCTGGATCGCCTTTGCTGTCCCTGAACCTCAGCTGCTGCCCCTGACACATGTGATCAGGGCCAGGGCTGTGGACAGACGGTCTGGATTCACATCTCAACTTGGCCCCTTACTAGCTATTATGGACTAAATGTTTGTGTCCCCCAAAATTCATATGCCATAACCTCATGTGGCTATATTTGGAGATGGGGCCTCTGAGGAAGTAATTGAGTTAAATGAGGTCATAAGGGTGGGGCCCTGTTCCGATAAGATTAATGTCCTCATATTTGGAGATGGGGCCTCTGAGGAAGTAATTGAGTTAAATGAGGTCATAAGGGTGGGGCCGTTCCGATAAGATTAATGTCCTCGGGCCGGCCCGGTGGCGCACTGCTACAGTGCGCTGCTTGGGAGCGCGGCGGTGCTCCCGCCGAAGGTTCGGATCCCACATACAGACCGGTTCCCGCTCACTGGCTGAGCGAGGGGCGGGTGCAGCACCGAGGGTTGCGATCCCGTTGCCGGTCCCGGTCCAGTACGGGCGCGACACTGAGGGTTGCGGTCCGTTGCCGGACACAGAAAAAAAGACAAAAAGGAAAAAAAAAGATTAATGTCCTCATAAGAGATGCCAGAGAGCTCATGCTCTCTCTCCACACATGCACAAAGAGGTCACATGAGCACACAGAGATGGCAGCTACATACAAGCCAAGAGGATAGTGAAACCTTACTCAGAACAAAACCAGCCTTGCCAGCACCTTGACCTTGGACTTCCAGCCTCCAGAACTATGAGAAACACATTTCTGTTTAAGCCACCCAACCTGTGGTATTTTGTTATGGCAACCCGAGCAGACTAAGACACTAACTATGTGACCTTGGACAAGTCTCTTAGCCTTCCTGTGCCTCAGTTTCCTTATATGTAAGCTGTGAGGACTGGATGCATTGAGACCATAACCACAGGAGACAGAGCTCAGCCTGCTAGGTCCTATACCCAGTGGTAATTTCTCCCATGGCTGTCCCCTGAGCACTCTGAACCTGCAGTGCTCTCCCCCTTTTGGCACTGAATCCTTCCCTCCTTCCTAGTCCACCCCCAGGGCCCCATCTTGGCATCCTGCCCTGTCCAAGCCTGGGCATTTGGCCTGAAGGACCTGGAATATTTCTCTTCCTAGATGAGTGCATCTTGTCTCCCCCTCGCCACACACATACACATTCTAGGCATGACCAGAGCTGTGCCTCTGTGCCTCAGTTTACTCTTTTCCAGGGAAACCAAGTTCAGGGCAGGTGCGCAGGAGGTACTGAAGACAACAGTGCCTAAAATTCCACCATGAGAAATGTCCACCGAGACTTTTTTTTTTAAAGATGACCGGTAAGGGGATCTTAACCCTTGACTTGGTGTTGTCAGCACCACGCTCAGCCAGTGAGCCAACCCGCCATCCTTATATAGGATCCGAACCCGTGGCCTCAGTGTTATCAGCACCATATTCTCCCGAGTGAGCCATGGGCCGGCCCTCGCCAGGCCTTTTCATTACACACACAAACACCCCTTTCACGAAGTCTCTGCCTGTTTGGTGAGAACCTTCTGGCCTTGGCTCTGGGCACCTCTAGTTACAATGATACAAACAGGTGTTGACTTTTATTGGGCTCTTACGGTGCTGATCCCTTGATGCGCCTTGTCTTATGTAATCCTTCTGACATCCTGAGTGGCACTATGGCAGTCCCATTTCTCAGAGGAGGAAGGAGACAGGCTCAGCAAGGGGAGGGGCCTGGTGGAAAATGGCAGAGCTCGAGGAGGAGCCCATCCTCCAGAGCCCACCCTCCCACCACCCCACTCCATGCCCTGCAGCCACAGGTACCCACCCTCCTTGTAGCACAGCCTAGAATCTTCTGAGAGCCAAGCTTTGCCAAGAGCCAGATGTTGAACTGAGCCCCCAGGCTGGGATGACAGTCACTGAACCCATGGGCTGAGCACTTTGCAGCATCAGGGACGAGGGTGAGCAGCCGTGCCTCCCAGAGACACAATCTCCCAGCTGCTGTTCAATGTCCCCACCTCAGCTTTTACCCACAGGTGGCATGAAAAGCTGCCCCGGGACATCCATGACTGCACACACAGTGGGAGGCCGAGGACACTGAGCACCCTCCCACAAAGAGCTGGACTTCCCCCGAGGAACTGGTGAGCTTCCTCCTTTCTGACACCAACACTCATGTAACTGACCATATCTTCCTTTTTGATTTGGTTGCTGGGAAGCTCAGAGCCAAATCAGAACTCAGCTTGAACAATTACCTCGCCCTTATGGGGTTACTTTTCTCTGTGAGCTTGTTGTCTATTTCTAATTCTTGTTCCTATTTTTCAATTCTCAGTTTTTACCCACTGTTCTTTCCTTCCTTCCTTCCTTCCTTCCTCCCTTCCTTTCCTCCTGTCACCCGTTATCAAATGCTACTGTAAACATGACAAGAACTGATGTGTGTCTTGGAGCCTGCTCTAGAACAGAGGAGAAAGACACGTGATCCAAAGCATCCCAAATGTATTAATATGACAATAGTCATGATAAGCGGGAATGGGTGGCAGGAGCATTTGGGGGTCTCTGTCCATCAGGGGCTTGGGGAAGGCTTTCCCGAGGACATGGCCCTGGAGCTGAGGGAAGAGGGATGAGCGGGAATCTGCACGGGGAGCAGAGGGTGCAGATAAGGGACCAGCTGAAGCCCTGAGGAGGGGACGGGCTTGTCAAGCTGGAGGAACGAGGGCAGGGGCTGGGGATAGTGGCGGCAAGGAGGGAGGTCAAAGAAGTGGGTGGGGACAAGGGCGCGGGGCTTGAGGCTGCACTAATTGGCTTGTGATTGGTGCAGAGAGCAGAGGCTAAGATCACATTACATCCTGGACAACAAGATACGTGCTTCTGTGATAGATATAAACCCTGCCTCCTTCAGGGGGCGATAATGAAGGTGTTTGGGTGTGGGGGAGGCATGCGAAAAAATCAGATGCTGGGAGGCTGGGAGGGGACATCACCGAAAGGGACAAAGGCAGTCAGGAAAATTCTAGCGCTGGTTCGGCTGTGGCCTTGCATAAATCCTTCCTCTGGGCCTTGGTTCCGCTCCCCAGAATGATTCAGGGACTCTCCCAGTCATAGCTTTAAGCCTTGATGATGAGAGGCGGAGCTGGCCAGGCAGAGCCCCCCTCACAAAGGGCCACCTCCCAAGTCCAAGATCAGGCTCCCCAGAGCACTTCCACCCCAGCCGTCTCCCCCACCCCCCAGGATGGAGCC
>NW_007728166.1:15714-23757 GCF_000696425.1 Galeopterus variegatus | reverse complement strand
AGCCCCCAGCCCCTGACCTGCCCCCCCAGAAGTGTGAAATGGCGACAGAGAGTCGTTCCTAAGCCATTAGGGCCTGGCGTCCCAACCCCAGCGCCCACCCTCCCCTCCCACTGCATCACAGATCTAATGATGTTGCGCTGCTTTAAAAGCCAGTGGCTCTCAGCTAACAGGCCCCCTGGAGAGAAGCCTGCCCAGATCCCAGCAGGACCCCTGACGGGCAACTGAACCTGAGTCCCCACCACCACTGGAGGGGTTGGTGGCTCCTGGGGAAAAGTCATCCAGAGAAGCCCTGGAGGAAAGGGACCCTAGGCCTCTCAAGATGTGGGTTAAAGTAAGAATTTCTTCCAGGGTTAAATATCTCCAGGGCCAGCTTCACTGCGTGGCATTTGAAACCGATATTGGATCAAGGGGGTGAAGAGGTGAGAGAAAGTCACGGAAGGAAGAAAACTGAGTTCCAAACCTGGCCCTGGCCATAACTTGCTGTGTGATTTCCCACTTCTAAGTTTCAGTTTTCCCAGCTGTAAAATGTGCGTATTAGTTTGGGCCCCCTGACTGGTCCATGGACACCAGGACAGGATTAGATGTGCAAGAGATTTTCTGGGGGACATTCCTGGGAAGGAAAAAAGGAGAAGGAATAGGGGAGGCAGCGAGGGCCCCAGACCAGGATGCAGGTGGGACACCTCTGCCTTGCTCAGGTGTTGGGTAGGAGGAGGCTGGGGGCCATGTGGCCTCCATGCACACGTGTTGGTGGATAAGGAGAGGTGGCAGCTGGGCCTCAGTCACCACACTGCCCGCAGCAGCATCTCCTGCAGGGGAGCTGAGCGGCATGTCTCTGTGGCTGCCACGGTGGGGGTCCTGGTCCCTGTCCTGAAGTGCAGTGGGACCGTGGAGGCGCCTCCGTGTGAGCTGAGTAGCGCTGCCCCACATGAGGGAGTGCACTGACTACAGGAGCCCATGTGTGCAGCCTGATGGCAATGGCGAGGGTTCAGGGCAAAGCTGGAGAAGGGAGGGCCCCCCACCGCCAGCCTGGGAGAGCTCCAGGGCCAGACCCAGCCTCCCGCTGCCCCTCAGGCCACACTGGGAAGGCTGAGGGCAAGTCAAGATCAGACTGAGGCAGGCTCGGAAGGGCAGGGTAAGGAGTTGGGTCTGCGGACACTGGGGAGCCACTGAGAGGCCTGACCAGCAGAGTGGCCGATGCAGGCTGGGCCTCCGGAGGGTTCACCTGGCCTCAGTTGACCTGGAGATACCGGCTGGGGCTGAAGGGGGTGCAGGCAGCTAGGCCTGGGGCTGGCACTTCCCACCGCTAGTCTCCGCCGACCAGGGAGTTTTTCCACCCTAGGCCAAGCCTGTCTGGCCCTCCCCAGGAGACAGCTCTTACTTCTCCATTCCCGGCGGCCAGCCAGCGTGCGGTGGGAGAGCAGCCCCCAGGCTCGGGCTGTGGGACTCACCATAGTGGCCACGCTCCCCCTGCCAAACCCCAGCCCCAGTTCCCCTTCTCGAAGTCACGGCAGAAAGAAGGCCCAGCCCAGCTTCCCAAGTGTTTGCCCTTGTCTTGGGCCTTCGCTCCCCGGGCACAGTCTCTACCCCCCACTCAGACCTTGCTGGGCCCCAGGCACCCCTGGCAGCTCCTTGCCCTTCCTCTCTCATGGGACCGTTTATTGAGCACTTACTGTGTGCGAGGAGCTGTGTTGAAGGCTGTTCTGAATTGGCTCACTGAGTTGCTGTTTCAACCCTGCAAATTATCTACTTTTATTTCTATTTTGCAGATGAAGAAACGGGGGTCAGAAGTTCACTGCCTGGTCCACAACTAGTCAGAGCTGGAGCTAGAATTTGAACCCAGATCTCTCTGATCCAAAAGGTTGCTATTAAATAAAAATTACAGTTATCCCTCCAGTATTTCCCATCTTGACAGTTTTTTCATGCATTTTACTCCATCCCTAGACCAAGCCTGGGAGGAATATTATTCTCATTATGCATGTGAGAGAAATAATAGCCCCAACTTTACGCAGTGGTCGGGGTTGGGCAGGAGGGGACCTGGCCTGGGAGGGGAGAGGAGGGACGCTGGGTACTGGGGAGGGCGAGCAGGACTCCCAGGTGGAGTCCTGGCTCCTGGCCCACTGTCCTATGCCACTGAAGGACATTAGCAGAAGATGGGGCACCACGTCCCCAGCCCCTCAGCTCCCCCAGCCCAAAGGGTGAGCTGAGCAGCACAAAAAGCAGAAATTTTCCCTTGTGACACTTTCATCCCTCCCATCCGTGTAAGGACAGACCTGAGTCAGCCAAGGCAGAGGCCTCCCCAGGGAGTCTGGGAGCTAAAACGTGAGGAGGGGCCCACAGGACACTTTTTCAGAGTTCTTTTATAGCCTTTCTTTTAAAAAGCATATTTCCTATTTAATTACAAAGGTAGCATGTGCTTGTTGTAACCGTTCACTCCTCTTGCACAGCTAGTTCTCTGTCCCACCCCCAGCCCCTTCTCTGAGAAGCAGCCTGCTTGTAGGCACCAGTTTGGTCTGGATCTTTCCAGCCCTTTGGATACGTAGCAAGCCACGTGTAGCTTTGTTTTTTCTTTTGTAAAAATGGGCTCAGGCACAGAGGAGCAAATTACTTTTTTCAGTTAAAATATAGCAATAAATAATATCAATATAAAGCATGTGGTAGTAATATGTAATGAGTTTGATCTCATTCTGTTTAACAGCCCCTGAGGCTTGCTGGATCGTTCAGGAGTGTGTGGCTCCTCCATCGATGGGCTTTGATGTGGCCTCCTTCTCTGAGAACGTTCTCCACTGTGTCTGATTACCCTCAGGCATGGGTTTCCGAAGACAGCAGCGGAGCAAGCGCACAGCAGCTGCCTCCTGAGTCCCTGTTCCCGACTGGCTGAGTGGCCTTGGACAGGTCAGTCTCTCTGAAGTTCCTCTTCCTCATCTGGAAAACGGGGATAATAATGGGGCACCTACCTCAGAGGGCCTCTGTGAATGTGCAATGAGTTAATTCATATAAAGCTCTTAAAACAGGGCCTGGCACATTGTAGGAAGCACTGGTAATTATTCTGGTCCACCTACCTCAGAGGGCCTCTGTGAATGTGCAATGAGTTAATTCATATAAAGCTCTTAAAACGGGGCCTGGCACATTGTAGGAAGCACTGGTAATTATTCTGGTTATTTCTAGAAATGAAATGGCTAGGTCTCAGGGTTTGTGCATTTTTAGTTTTACCAGATTTTGCCAAATGCACCTAATCCTTCCCCTTGGAGGACACTAGTGTCCCTCATGGTGGGCTGTCCCCACCTTCTGGAAGTTAATAAGAATCAGAAATCGCAAGAATTGCAAATCCTTCCACTGGCTCATGCTGCAGTTTACAAAGGGTTGTCGCAGCTGTTCTCTGGACAGACTTCTCAGATCCTTCCAGGCCTCATATTTAACCATAAACCCAAACCCCACACAGACCCACAGGCCCCGTTTTCCTTCTCCCAGAGTTGTTTTCCTCACTAACAATCCCTCCACCCAAAAAGATTTTCTCACTGTGGTGTAAAAAGCCCCAGTCAAGGGGTCGGGGAAAACGGATCTTGGTGACAGCTCTGCCACCTCCTCACTGAGATACTTGGGCAGGGCCTGTAGCCTCTCCAGCCTGTTTTAGAGCCAGGACTAGGGTAGCCAAGCAGCGCACAGGGACACTCACTGTCCGCTCCTGCTAGTGCCGGCTTGCTGCTGCCCAGAGAGCACCTCCTTAAATTTTACATCCTGAGCCTCTTGCCTGCCTCCCCGTGGTCCTGGCCCTGCTCAGTTTACTTGTCTGCAAAATGGGAATCCTAAATGTGGCCTAGAAACCTTAGCGGGCAATTCCGTGGAGTGAATGAGGAAGGTGACTATAGGAGAGGGCTTTGTAAACTCTCAGCTGCTGGATTTAGGATGATCAAGCAAGGTGGGTGTGGAGCTGGCGAGAATGCTTCTGGTTGCAGTAACTTGGAGACCCAAATCCAGGACAGCAATCCCAGGAGGTGCATGCAGGATTCTGGGGGAGGATGCCTTTGGGGTGTATGTGTGTGTGTGTTGGCTGCAGGGGTGAATACTACTGATTGAGGGCAAGAGATTCATGGAAACTTACTCCCTAATGAGCCTTTTATCGCTGGGGGAGCAGTATCTTCTTGGACATAAAGATTCTGGAGCAACCACAGGCCCCTAGGCTTTGTGTGGGTTTGAAGCCAAAGGCGGCTAAGTGGGAAGGTGTTGGGGCTGCACCCCAACCTCCAGGCTATATCCGGGCAGACGGAAGGTCAGAGCCAGGGAGAGGCACAAGCAGAGGGCCTGCAGGGAGAGGAGCTTGCTCACCCTTCTTTGGCCCAATTTTATTACACCGATGCTTCAACCCCCACCCCCACCAGGAATTCGGTATTATCATTAGTTCCATTTTACAGTTGAGGAAACGGGTTTCGAGTGGGGAAGTGTCTTGCCCAGGGTCCTGGCTCAAGAACCTACCAGGGATCTTAACCTCTGGCCTCCCAAGAATCTGGGCAGGTTGAAGTCTTGTACTTGATCTTCCAGGGAGACAGCTGAGGTGCCTGGCCTCCCCACCACCACCCCAGTCGCATCCTGTGCCAAGTTCAGCAGACCCTGCCCCTGTCGGCGACTCGGAGCAGATCCTGGAGCACTGTGTGGCTCTGGGCACCCCAGGCTGCAGGACCTCCTTCACCCCTGCCGCTCCCTGCAGGGTGCCCTCCCTGTGGGTGGTGACAGCTGGCCCAGCCCCATTAGCACCATTTTCACTAACAGCTCTGAGGTCTGGGGGTGGGGGTGGTGCAGATGGGCTCCCTTGGGGCCCACCCTCTTTGCTACACAGACTCCACCGTCCCCGCCACAAAAGCCACAGTCTTCCCACCCCTTCTACCCTGAGCCCTCAAGTCAACCCCTGAGACCCTCCTGGGCAGCCAGGCTCCCACATCAAAACTGCCCCAATGGAACTGGCCTTGGGACCTGGGGTTCAGCCCCAATATCACAGCTACATCATCAATAATAATAAAAGCTACCACCTACTGGGGAAAGGCCATCCGTGTGCCAGGCAGCTCCTGGGCACTTCCTGTATGCAGTCACTCGTTTTACACTCACAGCCATTCTGAAGTGATGTTGACTACCCATCTGACGGCCGAGTGATCTGAGGTTCTTAGTTTGGTTTCCCCAGAAGCAGACCTCAGGCAAGGGCTCTTTTGTGAGTAGTTTATTTCAGAGAGATACTGGTAAGGAGGAGAAGTGAAGGGAAGAAAGTCACAAAAGGGTAAGTTGTCAGGCAGATCCTCACTGTAGGCAACTCCCAGGCCCTTGCGGAACGCTGGGAGACGGTGTAGGACATGCCCCCGATTCACCCCAGCCAAGCGGGGGCAGAGCTAGAGTATTTGTCCTCTGACACTTATGCTTCATTGACCGATGCGTGCTTCAAGGGGCATGTAGGTTCCAGCGCTTGCAGTTGGCCATGGGCACCTACTCACTCCCACAGCCAGGAAAAGCCCCTGGGCAGAGAGTCATGGAGTTTCAGTAAGCATCCCTGAGTGTGAAGAAGAGAATGCCAAGGAGACAAGTGCCAGGCGTCTGCAGCGTCTTCTTTCCAAGGCTCATAGAGGAGCCACTTGCTCGAGGTCACACAAGCTTGTTAGTGGCAGAGTCAGGATTCGAACCCGATTCTATCCAATCCCATAGTTTAATCTTTAGGGGAGGAATAGGACCAGATCAGGGATTGGGTCTGTCTGAAATGGGCTCTGAAGCTCAGTTCCACTCTCCATCACACCAAGGAAGCCCTTGACAAGCATCCAGGAAGATGGCAGAAGAGGTACCAGCAGCTCCTGTGTTCTGCAGAAATCCTTCCTTGCCCCTAGGCTGGCTNCATCACACCAAGGAAGCCCTTGACAAGCATCCAGGAAGATGGCAGAAGAGGTACCAGCAGCTCCTGTGTTCTGCAGAAATCCTTCCTTGCCCCTAGGCTGGCTGCTGGGACATTGGGGAGATCAGACAGGGTTATTCTGCCAAAGGGAAGTCAGAACTCCTGAGACAAAGAAGGGAGACAGCAAAGCCCAGACCCAGAGGGTGAATGAGTAAAGGAGTGAATGAACAAATTAATGAACGAGTGAATGAATGAATGAATGCAATAAGCCAACAGCGTCTCAAAGCTCGAATCCTCTTAGAAGCATCCAGGCCTTCCACCTCCTCCCACAACTCCACCCACCAAGCTCCAGAGAAAGACACCCGCAGGTCACCACTTGCAGCTCACAGGCGGCAAATGTGCCATTTTGCTTTGCATGTCACCACACTTTAAAATTTTTAAAGCTTTGTCAACATTTAACAATTGTAAAATCTCACATCACATAAAAACCCAGATTTTCAGCTTTGCTTAAAAATCAGCTCTGGCAAAATGAGGCCCACCTTCCTGCATGGTGCTGGGTAGCAGCTGCCCCCTGGGACCAGGTGTGGGCCACAGTCTTTAGCACTCCCTCTTGCCTCCAATGTCAGTGGCCACTTTGCGGCTTGCACTGTGGTTTTAATGCCACTGACATGGAAGCATTGAAGTGTGAAAGAAAAGTACCTGGAACTGGAAACCTGGAGACCTCCTGAATTCTGACTTGCTGCATGACCTCAAGCAAGTCCCTTCCCCTCTCTGTGCCTCATTTGCTCCCTTTGTGAACCGAGGGGCCGTGATCTAAGAGCCCTTCTTGCCCACAATGTCCCAGAAATGATGAAGAGGCCTGAGGAGCTGAGCAGATCTTTCTTAGCATAGGCCTTTGTCCAGGCATAGGACACAGCTACAAAGAGATTGCAGACTCCTCACCTTCCAAACTCAGGGTGCATCCAGGGGCTCGTGAGGGTCTGGTAGGCACCTGTACCNCTCCAATGTCAGTGGCCACTTTGCGGCTTGCACTGTGGTTTTAATGCCACTGACATGGAAGCATTGAAGTGTGAAAGAAAAGTACCTGGAACTGGAAACCTGGAGACCTCCTGAATTCTGACTTGCTGCATGACCTCAAGCAAGTCCCTTCCCCTCTCTGTGCCTCATTTGCTCCCTTTGTGAACCGAGGGGCCGTGATCTAAGAGCCCTTCTTGCCCACAATGTCCCAGAAATGATGAAGAGGCCTGAGGAGCTGAGCAGATCTTTCTTAGCATAGGCCTTTGTCCAGGCATAGGACACAGCTACAAAGAGATTGCAGACTCCTCACCTTCCAAACTCAGGGTGCATCCAGGGGCTCGTGAGGGTCTGGTAGGCACCTGTACCTCTCCATAGCCTCACTGAGCATTTCCCCAGCAGTGGGACACCCCCATCAGATAGATGGTTCTGTTTTCCCAGGTTCCATGAACATGTCCAGCAAGTGAGCAGCAGGTGAATGATCTGCACACGGTCCCTGATTCCACGGGCCATTAGTGGAAGAAAGAAACAGGCAGCAGCTGCAGCAGAAAGCAAGCTACTGGCCACAGTAAAACTTTAATATCCGCGGTTGGCTTGGACACCTAGCGACTTATGGGGAGGTGAATCCCCCCAACCCTGGCTCCTGCAGGTCAGCCCCTGAGAAGCCATCAGAAGAGTAGGCAGGGCCTGGGCCAGGCAAAGCGGGGCCTGTCTAGAGTGCAGTTTCCGAGTCTGAGTAAATGCAACCCAAATGCTTTGAGTGCCCCCTCTGGGCCTGGCACTGTGCTCAGAGTCCAACCGGTCACTTCCTAAATGTGATCTTATCATCACCTTGGTTGTGATTGCTGCCATTGTGGTGAGTCCAGTCCCGAGTGACCTGCCAGCCTCCACCGCCTCCTTTGTGGAATGACCTCCTTCTTGCTAGAGCTGTGGCGAGAACCAGATGGTAACAATAACAACAAATATGCGTGGAGAGATTTCTGTGCCCAGCACGGTTTGAGCTCTTTTTGTGGGATGCTGTGTGTGACACGGCTCACCCACCACACTCACACCCACAAGGACGCCCACACCCATTTCCACAGTCCCTCGTGCCGGCCCTGCTCTCTCACCCTCATCCCCCTCGTACCCCTCATCCCCCTCCCCCCACTGCCCCTTCGTCCCCCTCC
>NW_007728166.1:5704-14714 GCF_000696425.1 Galeopterus variegatus | reverse complement strand
CCACTGCCCCTTAGTCCCCCTCCCCCCAGCCTGCTCCCAGCATGCCCTGTGCAGCCCCATGACGCTCTGTCGGGCTCCCTGAAGCCACAGCCTGCCCTGTCTCCCACAGCCAAATCGAGTCAAAGACCAATTAATATTCTGATACCTGTGGCCAGCTAAAGTGATGTAGAGCTGATGATTTCTTTTTCCATTTTACTCCAACTGTGGTTTCATCTTTTTCCCAGCCCTCCTTTGGTCAGTGGTTTTAGGGGCACTAAAGTTCACTTTTGTGGGTAACCTGCACTGTTAGTTGTTGATTTAATTAACTCAGCCTTTCTCTTCCTTGACCAGAACAAGGCCAGCGGGCTGCTTGCAGACACCCATTTGGACAGCCGACGGCCAGAGGCGTCTGGCGGGAGGAGTGTGTGGGCCCCGGCAGACACTCGCCAGCCCCTGGCTGTCGTCGGCCGCTCCATGTGTTCTGAAACACTTCTGAGCCACCAGCTCATGAGGCTCAAGGGGATTTTGCTCCCATTTGACAGGTGGGGAAACTGAGGCTCCCACATGTGAACCGAATTACCTAGGGTCATGAAGCCAGCAATAAGCAGAGCTGGGCATGCAAGCCAGGGTAAGCCTGTGTTTCCATCCTCTATTTTGCAGAGACTGTCATTCCCCCAAAAGGTGTCCCATCGCAGGAGAGGCAGGGAGAAAGCGAGAGGACGCAGGGATGGGGAAGAGGAGCGGGAGGGATCTGAGGAAGATGCTAGTTGAAGTCAATCTCCTGGCCTCACTCCCGGGGTTCTTCCTCACAAGGGAGTGAACCAGAGTCTTTCTTTCTCTGAGAAGTTCCCAGAATCTTTGCATGAATCCCTCAGTGGCCCTGGGAGGGGAACATTCAGCTCTCAACAGAGAGACATCTGCCTAGTGGAAGCCACAGAGGACCCTCCGGGGCAGAGAAGCCTGAGGCAGCAGCAGACACCCGAGGCGGCTTTAGGAGGAGAGTTCACAACTGGGGAGTGAGCAGAGCAGAGACCCTGGAGATGGTGAGAATCATGGGACACTCGCTGTGTGACTCGAGGCAGGTCCCTGCCCCTCTCTGGACCTCAGAGTACATTAGGGGATACTCTCGGTGAGCCATGATGGCCGTGCCGGTCTGTGCAGCTAGTGTTTTATGGAACTCTGGCTGCTGGACTAGAAAAGCTGGTGCAAGGAGAGGGCCAAGGGAGGTTCTCAGCTTGGGGACAGACCCTCCTCTCTTCTCCCCTTCCCACTCCACCTCGTCCAGGAAGGTCCCCACCCCTCACTCATGCCCCCATTCCCCAGCCCTGTGTCCAGGGCTCTGTGGACTTTTTTTTTTTTTTTGCCACCAGGGTGAATCGTCAATTGATTTGTTATTTATCCCACTGACAACAAAGAGAGTGAAAAGGTAATAATTCTGGGCCCTGGGGTAATTCAATTCCTGTAGCACCGTCAGCTACATTAACTTACTTCCTGGATCTCAATTCAATTAGAGCAACATTCCCCGGCATTAATAAATCAATACTCATGCCATTTGGATATATTTTGAATGTCTTTCATTATACATTGCAGGTCGGGGATGGCTGTTGAATTGGAAGTTAATGGGACAGGACAGAGCAGGTGGGGCTGCCTGGGGAGAAGCTTCCAGCCGTTAGCTCTAATTGCTTCTGCTGCAAAAGAGGGTGTTAGTAAAACAGAGGCCTGGTTAACTGAGCCGAGCCCACTGGGAGTCACAGCAAGTTGCAGCCCCTGTCTAGGTAGACGCGAGCCACAGTGGTTTGGAGGGACTGTGTTCACGCCCCCATCGCTCCTCCCAGTCTTCCTCCCATCCCTCCTCTTGTCCCTCCCCCTTCTATGTGCTCTCCTCCTTTTTTCCAATTTTCTTTCCTTCTATCCTTCTATTCTTCTATCTATTCAGGGCATTCACTGAGCATCTACTAGGCACTAGGCCCTAGACTGGCTTCTGGGCTTGTACAGGTGTATATCATACATGTTCTCCAACCTCAGAGCTGCAGACATCTAAACGAATTATGACACAATGTTCAAGAGCGACAGCACCAGCAATCCATGCAGGAGAAGCCAGAGCAAGGCTCAGAGATGCCCCGTGGCAGGAAGGGCTGACTCGGAATTGGAGAAGGGTGAGGGAAGCTCCCTAAAGGAGGTGGTGCCCAGGGTAGGTTTTGATGGATGAGAGGGTCTTGGGCGGGAGGCTTCAGATCTGGAACTGCAGAGAGCCCAGGAAACTGAGGCCTGCAGGGCAGGCACCCTCAGTAGAGTGTGGATCCTGATCACCCAGGAGGTCAATAACAATGTGGGTCCCCAGGATCCTCCTCGGGGAGTCTGACCCAGGAGGTCTGGGAAAGGGTCACAGATCAGGGTCAGCAGTCACAATACCAAAGACTGCTGCTTAAGGGAGTCAGCCTGCATCTCAGGCCAGCCATAATGGCTGTGTGGCTGAGCGAGTCCCTAACCTCTCTGAGCCTTCCTGGGTCTGTCATCGGATTTCTCTCCTGAGAGGGCAAGAGAGGTACTGTTTTCTCTTTTCGACAAACAGAGAAACTAAGGACCAAACAGAGGCTGAGCTACAGGTGGAGTCTCAGCCTTCTCTGCATGGAGGGAGGCTCAGGGCCTTTGCACCTGCTGTTCTCTCTGCGGGATCACTCCCCGTACCCTCCACCCTCTGATATCCATATGGTTGGTTCCTCCCTTCTGTATTTGTTATTTATTGCTGCATAACAAATTACCCCAAAATTTAGTGGCTTAAAACAACAAACATTCATTACAGTATGGTCTCTGTGGGGCGAGAATCCAGGGGTGGCTGATTCTGGCTCAGGCCCTCTGGCGAGGTGCTGTCAGAATGCCGGCAGGGGCTGCAGCTATCTGAACGCTTGTCTGGGGCTAGAAGGGCCACCTCCCAGATGGGGAAACTCACATGGCTGTCATCAGGAGGCCTCAGTGCCTCACCGGCTGCTGGAAGGAGGGGTTAGGGCCTCACTGGGTGGGCCTCCCCCTGGAGCTGCTTGAGCATCCTCATGACATGGCAGCTGGCTTTCTCTAGGGCAGGTGATCGAGAGAGGGAGCCAGCCAGAAACCGCAATGTGTTTTACAGCCTACCCTCAGAATGGCAAATATGACTATATGCCATTGTTCTGGCACATTCTACATGTTTGAAGTGAGTCACCAAGTCCAGTCCACACTCAAAGGGAAGAAAATTAAGCTCCATCTCTTGAAGAGAGGAATATCAAAGAATTTGTGGACATGTTTTAAAACCACCATATCCGGGCCTGCCTCGTGGTGCACTGGAGAGTGCGCCGCCGCAATGGCGCTCCAGCCAAGGGTTCGGATCCCATGTGGAGACCGGTTCCCGCTCACTGGCTGAGTGCGGTGCGGGTGCAACACCGAGGGTTGCGATCCCGTTACCGGTCAGTAAAAAAAGACAAAAAGGAAAAAAACAAAACAAACAAACAAAAAAACCCACCATATCTGCCTTTATGCCTTGCTCAGATGTCACAGGGATGCCTTCCCTGACAAATCTATGGGGAGCCCCGGCCCTTGCACTGTCCCCTCTCCCAGCCTGCTCCGCTACTTTTCTCCGTGGCATTTGTCATTACCTGACATTCTGTTTTAATTTTATTTATCTTGCTTATTGTCTGCCTCTCCCTGTTATAGAACAGGCTCCATAAAATCAGACACTGTCTGGTTTTTTGGTTGGGATTTTTTGTAAAGTTATTTTTATTTATACATATTTATGGGGTACAGAGTTGACTATCAGTATTTGTGTACAGTATGTGACGATCAAATCAATATTATTAGCATGTTCATCATTACAAATCATAATTACTTTTTGTGTCCCTTACCCAATTACTCCCTCCCCCTCTTCCCACCTCTAGTAACTATAGGTCTGTTCTCTCCTTCTGAAAGTTCAAGACACTGTCCATTTTGTTCACTGCTGTATCCCCTGCCCTGGAATGGTCCCTGGCATACAGTAGGTACTTAATAAATAATTGTGGAATGAAAGGCTGAAGAGGGCACTGCAGGAAGAGCTCAGCCTGGATGAGTGAGCAGAAGTGGTCTGGGGGACAGTTCTGGTCCCACCCTGGTCATTAGCCTTCAGTGTGATGCTGGACATGCCTGTCGCCCTGGCTCAGCCTCAGTTTCTCTATTTAATAGGAGTATGTTGTATTCCTTCTCCCATTAAGCAAGTACATCTCAAGCACCTACTATGTGCCATACACTGTTCTGGACCCCAGAGATGCAGAGCACCTGCCCTCATGGTGCTGACCCTCTAGAATAAAAGCAGCTCCCCTGTGCTCCTGCTGTGCCCTCAGGCCTCCAACAGATGCTGCTATAGACTGAATGTGTCCCCCCCACCACATTCATGTGTTGAAGCCCCACACCCAGTGTTATGGTATTTGGAGATGGGGCCTTAGGGAGGTAATTGAGGCTAGATGTGGTCTTGAGAGGGGCCCCTTATGATGGGGTTAGTGGCTTTAAAGGAAGAGGAAGTCAGAGAAATCACTCTCTGTCCACCACGTGAAGACACAGTGAGAAGGCAGCCATCTGTAAGCCAGTAAGAGTTGCTTCCCAGGAACCAAATTGGCCGGCACCTTGATCTTGGACTTCCCAGCCTCCAGAACTGTGAGAAATAAATGCCTGTTTAAGCCACCCAGTCTGTGGTATTTTGTCATAGCAGCCCAAGAAGACTGACAGATGCCGATGGCCAATTGCCTGAGTTCAGAGATCCATAGGTTCCACACTGGATTAGGGTCTTTAAAGACCAGGCTTCTCCTGGGAAAGGGTGAAGGGCCACTGGACGGAGGGGTGTCTTTAAAGCCAGTATGAGGGGACCATGGAGGACAAGCTCTTGCTCACCTCTGGGCCTTTGCACATGCTATTCCTTCTGCCCGGAACTCTTCCCCCCATCACTCACATCACTATCCAGCTTCTCCTGGTCCTTCAGGTCTCAGCTTCAGTGCAACCTCCTCCAGGAAGCCCTCCCTGACCCAGAGTCTGTGTTAGGGCCTTCCGCTGGTTCCCACGGCTCCCTGGGCTTCCAGTAGGAATGCACTCCCCACACTGGGCTGAAATTGTTCCTTTACCCTGTGTCTCCATTTAGCATCTCCTGTGAGACCCCAGAGCAGAACCCTGAGCTGGCATCCTCAGTACTGGCTGCATTTCCAGATGGGGCCCAGCTTCACTGAGGCTGAGTTCTTTGTCAAGATCACACAAGCTGCAGCACAAACCCAGGCCCATCTGACTCCCAAAGGTGTGTCCTTGTCTTTCTGCTCCATGGATACATGATCTTAAGTGTTTCCTCAAACATTCTCTTGTGTATTTTCATGAGAAATGGGTCTGCTCATGAGTCTGATGGAGGAACTGAGGCCCAGAATGGACATCTGACTAGACCAAAATCACACACCAAGTGAAGAGCTGCAGGGACCAGAATCCAAGTCTCCTACTTCCCCAAGCCAGCTTGTGGGAAAAGCCCCAGGACTCCCCAGAATTTGCTCACCCACACCCAGCCTGCCCCCAATGCCCAGCCCCACCCACCTGGAGGAATGTTCTTTGGCCCAGCAATTCCATCAGCTACCTTGCAGTGAGCTCCTACTGTGTGCTGAGACCCTCGCCTGCGTGCTGTTTCTCCTCTCAAACACCTGGGAGAAAGCTGTTATTAGTCCCACTTCCCACATGAGAAAACAGAGTCCCAGAAGTGTGAGGTCACTTGTCTACTTGGCTAGTAAGTGGCAGAGCAGGGATGTAAATCCGGGTCTGTCTGCCCTTGACCACAGAGTCAGGGAGCCCCTTCGAAGCTGTGCACAGGGGTCAGGGCAGCGGATCCACTCGCTGGCGGTCACTCCATCGGTAGTAAATGCGATGTCCCTGTGTGGGAGGCCAATAATACTCAAATAAGTGCATAAACAAGGTGAGTGCCTTAAAGCAAACAAGGCTGGGTGATGTGGCAGAGCGTGATGGGGCAGGGGGCACTTCTTTAGATTGGGGGGTCCCAGCTGAGGAGGTGACTTTTGCACCACAACTTGAGGGGCAGGAAGCTGACCACTCAAAGATTTGGGGAAAGGCCCTGAAGTGCAGCATTTTGAGGAAAAGGAGGAGCATCCTGGAGGGGCAGAGAGGAAGGGGAAGGAAGGAAGTCCCAGGCTGCTTGTCTCTGGGCAGGGGGACCCCAGCAAACCACTGCTACCACCAGCAGTCGGCCTAGCCAGGTCCAGCTCAGTGCCGAGGGCCTCGGTACAGCGGATGGATGATCCAGGAGCCAGGAAGAGAAAGGGCCAGTCGGGCAGGCCATGCTGGGCAGGGCCTCCAGGCCTGAGGTTCGTTGAGTCAAGGCAGCTTGTTAGCAAGACCGAGCTAGACGCTACCTGCGGCTGTGCCCGTTGCCTGTGCTGCTCATGGCTGACTCCCCCAGGCCTGAGCAGGGGGCAAGTAACTGCAGGCACATGGCACCCATGAAGGCCACTGGGGTGGCATCACTCAGGGAAAAGGGACTGGCATGAGGCTTGTGACCAGCTACAAGGGACAGAGGCCTGAATACCTCCCATCCCCTCATGCCAGGCCTGCACTAGACAGAGGCCTCCCCGGTCTTCAGCAGGCCCTGGGAAGAGTGGCCGGCCCAGGGAAGCCTTTGGAGATGCAGACTGGGGCACTGCCACCCTTCTGCCCCCACGTTGTGGCTGCCCTCTTCCTGGCTGCACACTCCCCCTACCACAGATCTTTGGACAGAGACTGAACGACGGGCTCCTCAGGGGAGACCAAAGGATCATCTGGTCACTTTATGACTTGATATAGGTTTTATCAGCACCACACTCTCCCGAGTGAGCCATGGGCCGGCCCTTGATATAGGTTTTAAAACTTCATGGATGGTGATCAGAGATCCTGCACTCTGAGCCAGCCCCGAGGCCCTGTGGGAACCACAGAGGGGACAGCTGTCCTGTGTCTGAGTCTAAACGTCTCTCTGAGGCCCCTGAGGGGACAGCTCAGGACAGTGGGAAGCACTTGGGCTTTGAAATTAAAATTAAAAAGGACTGGTTCAAATTCTGCATCCCCCTGTGCGACTTTGGGCAAGTCACCTCTAGCCCTCAGTTTCTACCTTTGCAAAATGGGGGTGACACGGTGCACCTCGAGGCTAAAGATTCCATGAGGAGATGCAAATAAAGAGCAGCTTGTCGTGGGTGCTCAGTAAAGTTAGCCGCTGTCCCTTTTTGCTTGCCTTAAATTTATTTTTAGGTTCCCACCCTCCACCTGTGTCACTAACTAGCTGTGTATGACCCCACGAAAGACTTTTTCTCTCTGGCCTTCACAGCATTCGGGAGCTGAGGGGACTTCAAATTTCATGTCTTGAATCCACGTTTTCATGTAATGACATACTAAGGCCCAAGGTCAAAGCCAAAGCTCAACTTTGGTCCCGATAAGGCCACAGCTGTGTTGTAAGAATCCCAACCAGAGACTCAACCCATTACCTGCTGTGAGACCTTGAGTGACTCCCTTCCCCTCTCTGGGACTCAGTTTCTCATCAGAATCATGAGGGGCTGAGTCAGATGTTTTCTGAGGACCCTTCTTCTTTTGATTGCCATTTCTGGGATTCTATGATTCGGATCAGCTGGACTGTAGGTTTTGCTACCTCTGAAGCCACCAGGGTGACTCATCTAAGAAGTCAGATGGATGGCTCACCTCGCCCCCGGCTGGTCACACCTCCATGCCTTTACCTGTGTTGCTCTCTGCCAGGAACACCCTTTCCACCCTGGCGAGTTCCTCCATTCACACACACTTACTGCATGCCACAAAAAGTCACCTCTGATATGAAAGCTTATCCTGACCGCCAGCCCCCCCCCGCCCCATATAAAACTAACCTCCCCTTCTTCATGCCTCCCAGGCCCCAAGCACACTCCCAGCATTAAACACATACCACTTTATTGTCTTTATTTGTGTGTGTGTCCTGGGGACTCCTTGAAGATGACGTCTGAGTCTGATCCATGTCTGGATCCAGCACTGGGCCTGGTGCACAGTAGGCAGAGTAAAAATCTGTTAAATGCATGCATGCATGCATGCTAAGCCAAGCAGTCCAAGGCAAATGGCAGCCAGCAGGCCTCACCACATGTCTTGCTAAGAACCAGTCCCCTGCCCAGTCCCCTGCCTGGTCCGTCTACCCCAGCGAGCAGCCCAAGCCCACCTGGCCACTGGAGTCACTAATGAGCATTGATCCCTATCGGTCCCATCCATCATGCCGTTTGAGCTCCTTTTCTTAAAGAACATTAGGGAGCAAATGTATCATCGGTGACTGGAGGCCCAATAAAGCAGGCACCTTGAGAAATTTAGTATTCAACTCGTAAAGGCCTTAAAAGCATTTTTCAATTATGAATGGCCTGGGGGGAGTCATTCGTTCTTCGCCGGGGGATGAATAAAGATGGAAAATAATAGCATATCAATATTGTTGCAACTTGGCAGGATTAAATCTGGAAGAGTTAAAGTTGTTGCTTCTCCCTGCTGCCTGCTACTCAGGTGCCCTGGGAAGGTTTTGGCCAAGGTGACCTTCACCAGGATTCCCATGGGCAGGGCCACCTCCCAATGGGTCAGTACCTCAGGTGAATTGACCCTCTCTTTACCTCCCCTGTAGCCTCATCCCAGAACATTTCCTTGCTCTGAACCATTCTTCTTACCCACTTGAGGCCTCCAGGACCTCCATCTCATGATGATCACTGAGATCTGTACCAAGATTAGGGTTTAAAAGGGGCCTGACTGTGGTGATGGCTACTCATATCTACATGTGGGATAAAATGTCATAGAAATATACAACACCCCCCCAAAAAAAGAGTGTGTAGGAACTGGGTGAAGGGTACCATTTTGTACTATGTCTGTAACTTTCTATGAATTTTAAACTATTTCAAAAGAAGAAATTATAACAAAAATATTAAAAATAAATTAAAAATTTATGGGCCGGCCCGGTGGCGCACTGGATAAGTGCGCTGCTTGGGAAGTGCGGCGGCGCTCCCGCCTGAGG
>NW_007728166.1:2409-3960 GCF_000696425.1 Galeopterus variegatus | reverse complement strand
GGATTCCATAACACAATGTTGAATGAAAGCAAATCACATAAAAAGCCATTCGGTAGGATTCATTTATATAAAGATCAAAAATAGGCAAAGCTAAAAATAAACAACGCATTGTTAAGAGCTATCTTTTTAAGGAGCAAAACTGTAAGAAGAAAGAGAATGATTAATACACAATTGAGTATGGTAGTTATCTCATAGAAGAAAGAAAATAAGGGATCAAGACCCACAAGGAGCCTCTAAGGTACAGTGATTTCTTGAGCTGGGTGGTGTGGACATAGGTGTCTATTTTATAATAATTATTAATATAGATATTATATTAATAACTATGTATGTTTTATAATTATGTACAATGTTATTACTTAAGTTGTACATGCATGTTTATGCATCCTTTTAAGTGGATGGTACAGTTCACAGTAAAATGAACATTTTTAAAGCATTTTGAGCATTCATTCGATCCTTCACNAAAAAAAAAAAAATTAAAAATTTAGAAGTGATTCTTGCAGGAGCAAAGGGAATGGGCCTCGTCCGGTGGAAGTATAAATAGGCACAACAGTTTTAGGAAACGATTTTGCATTGCCTAGTGTAGTAGGCAGAATAATGCCCCCACCCCCACCCCAGCCCACCACCAAAGATGTCCAGATCCTAATCCCCAGAACCTATGACTATGTTAGGTTATGTGGCAAAAGGGAATTAAGATTGCAGATTGGGTTAGGGTTGCTAGTTAGTTGACCTTGAGATGGGGAGATTAGCCTGGATTATCCATGTGGGCCCAATGTAATCACAAGGTCTTTAAAAGTGGAAGAGAGAGACAGATGAGCCAGAGTCAAAGAGAGATTTGAAGGTGCTGCAATGCTGGCTGTGAAGTTGGAGGAAGGGGTCATGAGCCAAGGAATGCAGGCAGCCTCCAGAAGTTTGAAAAGACAAGAAAACAGATTCTTGCCTAAAGCCTCCAAAAGGAACACAGCCCTGCTGACACATTGATGTCAGCCCAATGAGGCCCATTTTGGACTTCTGTCTCTGGAATTATAGATCACAAATGTGTTTTTTAAAGCCAGTTGGATTGTGGTAATTTGTTACAGCAGCAATAGGAAACTAATGCACCTAGTAAATAATATTTTTGAATTAAATATGCACCCACCTTAAGACTCAGCAATTTTACTCCTAAAGAAAATGTTTGGTCTGCTTTGGGCCATAGCTGTGGTGTGGAGATACGTACAAAATATTCATAATAATATTTTTTTAAATAATCCAACTAGAAACAATCCACATGTTCATCAATAGAAGCTGGATAAATCCATTGTGGTATATTTCTACAATGGAATATTATACAACAGTGAAAATGAATGAATTACAGCAAAACACACAAACACATGGATGGATTCCATAACACAATGTTGAATGAAAGCAAATCACATAAAAAGCCATTCGGTAGGATTCGTTTATATAAAGATCAAAAATAGGCAAAGCTAAAAAAAAACAACGCATTGTTAAGGGCTATCTTTTTAAGGAGCAAAACTGTAAGAAGAAAGAGAATGATTAATACACAATTGAGTA
>NW_007728166.1:0-1021 GCF_000696425.1 Galeopterus variegatus | reverse complement strand
TTCATGGGATCTGAAAAAAAATCTATAAATCTCATTTTCAGGGAGAACTCAGGGAGTCAGTGTACCCCAGAGTACAAGTGGCTTTGGGGGGCGGGGGGCTGGTAGGACTGTGGATAGCTTTATCGAGCTTCCTGAAGCTTGTTTTGTGTAGAAGGCACAAAGAGCCAAAATCCAAAATGGAAAAAGGAGACATCACTACAGAGCTTATAGATATTAAAAATATTTTAAAATTAATAAGAAGATATTGTGTAAAGGTTTACACTAATAAATATAATAATTAAAATGAACTGGAAAAATTCCTCAAGCAACTCAACTAGCATAAACTGAAGAAGAAACAGAAAATCTGCATAGTTCTATATATTTTTTAAGAAACATATTCATTAAACAAACACAAAAAAAAGTCCTTCAAAGAATATTGTAGGCACAGACAGTTTTACTGGTGAATTCTTCCAAATATATAAGGAAGAAATACCAACTTACCTAAACTGTTTCAAAGAATATATTTAAAAAGAACATTTCCTAACACATTTTTGAGGCTGGCATAGCCTTCATACCAAATATTCCAAGAAAGGAAAATTACAGACCAATCTCTGTCATGATTCATTAACCCCTCTGAGGCTCAGCTGTTCATTTGTAAAATGAATATAATAGTAGTTATCTTCCTTGGAGAGTTTTTGTAAGAATTAAATGAGATAGATGCAAAAATCCTTACCAAAATATAGGCAGAACTAATCCATATGTATAAAGATTATACTATTCACAACCAAGTTACCTTCCCCACTCCCCCAGGAATGAGAGGTTTGGTTTAGCATTTTTAAATCAATTATTGTAATTGACCATACTAATAGAATAAAGGAAATAAAGGGTAAAAATCATACAATTAACACAATGAAATTTTTTTTTGATAAATTTAAACACCCATTTATAATTTTTAAACTTTTAAAAATATAAAAAAGAAGGAAATTGTCTTAACCTGTTAAAGGATATCTACATAAAACCATAGCAAACATTACACCTAGAT